>NC_054743.1:11075146-11135146 GCF_018143015.1 Lytechinus variegatus
GGACAGAATACTTGATTTGGTGAAAGATGAAATAATGATCCATTATTCTGTCCAAGTATTCTGTCCATTGCATTCATAAACATTCATTATTTTGTATATTATTGAAGGATTGACGATGTTTCAGAAAGGGGTGGAGGCTCGTGAGGTTTGGGGTTTTATAACCCATCAACGTCACACCATAGGCTTTACAATGTATTCTGTCTTCTGGTCAAACATTTGTTTGTGGTGATAAGAGGGTTAAAATGCTGAAAGAGCAGTGAAAAAGGAAAGAAACACCCTTTGGGAAAAGGAGTTATTACATTCAAACAAATAATTTTCTTGTAATCTTCTATGCCTATGCCCATTGTTGGTGGTTGGAATAGGGATTGTGTTTTAGGGTCATCCATCCATCTATCTGTCTGGGGGGTGGGGGGGTTCGCATGATTACTAAAGAATAGATTGAGTGTCAAATTTCGCACTGAGCTCATGCATGAAGATGGGAGTTATTGACAATGATCTGGTCAAGTGGCTTGGCTATAATTAAACCAAAATATGTACCTGTATGTTAACAGGAGAAAGCATTTATACTATAAGAATTAAAGAGAAGATGATTTCTTCTCTCCACTAGGACTCACTTTTGACGAGCGAGACATCATAGAGGGCGCTTTCCGTCATGGTTTTCTCAAGATCCTGGTGGCCACTTCCACTCTCTCGTCGGGGGTGAACCTTCCGGCTCGGAGGGTCATTATCAGGTCAATAATGTTCAACAGGAAGGTCATTGACCCCTTGACCTACAAGCAGATGATTGGTAGGGCTGGAAGAAAAGGAGTCGACACAGAAGGTATGTACATGTATTTTTACTGGTTGGTGTTGTAAGCTACTTGAAATCCTTGCTTTCGGTAGGAAATAATTCCTCAAGAAGCTGTGTGTGCTGTAAACGCCTAGCTTAGCCGGGTAATATAGGAGCACCTTGAGCACCTAACAAGGTGGATATGTGCGCAATATAAATACCCCTATATTAATCAGTGAAAATCAACTGACTTATTTTCATATGTTCCCATGAGTGGCATTAATTTTCATGCCTAGAGGTAGTGCACATTACACAGCAGATTGGTCAGCTATGCTGTCTTGATGCTTGGTTTCTAAATTTCATGAAACTCTAATATACTTACCTTTGATCAGACTGCCTATAACTTGTGTATACTTAAGTGCTTGTAATTTGACTTTTCTATTTTCTATACCTACGGTAAGCAGAATTTTCGAGCCCAATTTCATAAAAAGTTGCTATTACTGTATAGCAAATCTTGCTGGAACGTCAACTACCGTGGCCACAGGGAAAACTCTGCTGTTTGATTGGCTCTTCCAATGAAAGTTGATATTCCAGCAAGAGTTGCTATCATAGCAACTTTTTATGAGATGGTTTTAGATGATTCCTTTTTTCTTTCTTGTGTCGTGATATAGTGTGAAAAATTGCTTCAACCTTGCTTATAATTGGCCAATATGCTGACTTATCTAATTTCCTCTCATGTGTTTGCAGGTGAAAGCATCTTGGTGTGTAAGACAACAGAGAGAGATAAGGCATCAAAGCTGATGAGATCTGAGTTACCAGCAGTCCAGAGCTGTCTGGTTAAGAGAGAAGGTGATGATCTTAGTAACAGTCTCAAGAGAGCTATCCTGGAGGTGAGACCTTGAGTAATTAATAACAAATATTTTGTGAAGAAAAACCTTAACATGATATACTTCTAAAACATACCTCTTTTCCGATTAATTTCTTTTGCATGTATTTGTATTGTAATTATTATGTACTTTTGTTTTAAAACATTGTTAACGCTGTGATATAGTTAACTATGGAGAGCGTTCGAAATGCTAGTTATTATTATTATTATACTTATATAAGACTCAAATAAACAAGAAATATAACTGATAGTGATTTATACCACTGTCATTACAACATTATGTCAAGTCCACTAGGCTTAAAAATTAAATGTAGTTGCCTCTTACATGATAATTGTTATTTCTGTTTCTTTTTCAATTGTGCAATGCGACGGGTAGGTAAAAAAATATATTGTAACGTAAAGTCTGGAGGACAGACTGGTAGTTCCCCCAGTGCAGCAAAGATGGATGCGAACAACGTGTTGTAAAAATATTGTGTATATAGTTTCTAACAAACAAGGAAACAATGGACTTGTGTGCTTTGTTACATTGAGTAGAACAGATTTGGAGCAAAATCCAAAGTCTGATGATGATCCTGTGATCATCCCTAGTTTGTAAGATGCAACATGATGCAAATGGCTCTTCAAACACACAGATGCACTTTAATATGATTCAATTCAATTTGCATTTATTCAATTCTTGATATAAAGCAAGGCACGATAAACAATATATTTACAAGCCAGATTAAAAAAATGGAATCGGGAACAGCATAAATAAAGCCAAGTGTCCTCGTGTAAGTGCAGTTCCCAAAACATTAATAACATAAAATGGTATAAAGAAACAATAAGATAAAGAATTAAATGTGATATACAAGCAACAAACAAAAAACTCAAACAGAATAAATAACATAAAAAGGTGTCAATCTACAAGAGAAAAATAACTATACATATTTAAGATATAGGAACTGCTTCAATCTTTTTTGAATGACTTGACAGACTCGCTTTCAATTAAATCTCTAAGAATTCAAGTCTTAATTAGCATTTTTAAAAATTGATTTTTATAACTTAAATGCTAATTTTGACAACAGGGCCAAGAACATTTCTTAACAGATGTCTTTTCCCCTTGCTATGTAGATCATTGCTAGTGGTGTAGCATCCAGCCCTACTGAGGTCCAGGCATATGCATCCAGCACCCTCCTGGCTGCCAGTCTATCAGAGATCAGGTCAAAAGGTCAAGGTTCAGAGGTCAATACAGAGTCAGCAGTGTTGTCTTGTGTCAGGTTCCTTGAGGAGAATGAATTCATTAGACTACAGAATGTGGAGTCAGAAGGTAATGCAACCAATCCTACTTAAAAGACCACCTGGCCCGTATTCTGAAGTCAGGCTTAACTTAGACCATGGTCTAACTCTGTGCTAAAATTATGGAAGCCAAAAGTGCCAAATTTGTGTATGTTTCTTATATTTTTACTGTGCTCTTTCCTGATTCATTGATGGTGAAGACAATCATCTATTTATACTTCCTAGACAATTATGAATGATTTTGGAGCCAAACGAGCTGAAATACGATATCTCTACCGTAAGTGATTTATGTAACAATTGGCTATCCATACTTAAACCACAACTTTAAGTCTTGGTTTAAGTTAAACCCGACTTCAGAATACGGGCCCACCTGTGTCTAAGGATCACCTCTCTATAAAGACCAAAAGCTTGGTATCACTTTGGTTTCTTTTTATTTATTGAGCATGGCTGTACACACCGGGGGGGGGAGTTCAGTTTCCCTACAGAAATTTTTTAACTAATATTTTCACTGAGTATTTTCACAATATTTACCAAAAGTATGCACGAAATCCTTCAATTTCTCTTTACAAATTGCGAAAATTGCCTGACAAGCTTGGTCGCTTTGCTCCCTTGCTTTCAAGTTTTTTTGAAAAAGTTAACACGTCCTGCCTCCCCCCCCCCCCCCCGCAAAAAATCTACATATGGCCATGTAAATGCACCTGTATATAAAGATAACCTGTTCATAAAGACCATTATTCTTGTCTCCCTTGGTTGGCTGGTCTTTATGGACAGGTTTGAATGTGCAAGTAAATTAGTACAGGTTAATGCATGAAATATTGGCAAATATTTTGTGATGAGTGAGGGAATTTTGTTATTGTATTTGATTATTTTATTCACCTTTAGAAGGCATATCTTTGGAATCCTTTTTAGTAATTTAATTGTATAATTTTAAGTGTCTAAAGTAAACTAGAGAATATAGTTCTTGTGTTTTTATTTCCTTTCTCAGTATTCTCAGAAATTGATGCTGAAACATATACCTGCATTATTAGAGAAATTGCTAATATTGTGTCTTGAATAATATTTTGATTTATTTTTTGTTTTAATTTTGTAATTTAATGATACACCCCTTCAGCAATCATTGATGACAAACCAATGCATATGATATTGAATACACATGTAAAATACAAATTCTATTTTTTGTATAATATTCAATTCCTAGATGGTATGGTAGAAAAGTATTGTCCCACCCAACTAGGGAAAGCTACTCTCTCATCAGCTCTCTCACCAAACGAAGCTCTCCACGTGTTTGCTGAACTTCAGAAGGCTCGCAAGAACTTTGTCCTGGAAAATGAACTTCATATTCTCTATCAGGTAAGGCATAAGTTGATCCATGTCTCATTAGCTTGTTATCAGTGAGAATTGATAGAACTCACTGTTAGGTATGCTACATGCCAATCAGATAGTGGATTTTCTGTATTTAATGACTTCAACTTCTGTGAAACAGTTCCCCATATTTGTGAACATGCTTTTAACATGTCAGGAAGCAAGGTATATTATTAAACCTCAAGCTGACAATAACTTGCATGTTCTTTGAAAAAAAAAGGAAATTTCTTGATGGATTGGTTATTGCATTAATTATAGGCTAAGTGAAATGCCCTCTCCCATTATCATTAGACATTGCAGTCATTCATCACAAGTACATTAAGTTTAGACTGTTGTTTCATAAAGTCTCATGTCTGAGACTTTTTCCAACAGCTGTAAAAGTTAGTCACAGATTTTTATAACTCCTTGGCAGACTGCAAATTTGTCACTGAAATTACTTTCTTCATGTCATGACCTACTGATATTAAAATGATATCTTTTTAAATGTGCTCTTAGGTCACTCCAATCTATGACCAAGGCTTCCAGCCCGACTGGTACCAGTTTGTCTGCACGTGGGAGAAGATGTCCTCAGACCAGCGTCGGGTTGCTGAACTAGTCGGAGTAGAGGAATCCTTCCTGATGAGGGCCAGTCAAGGCCTTGTCTCCTATGCATCACGTTCTGCCAATGTCCAAAAGAGCATCGCCATCCACCGACGTTTCTATACCACACTTGTCCTTCAGGAGTTGGTCAATGAAGTGCCGTTACCGACTGTCGCTGCCAAGTACAACTGTGGTTTTGGGCAGCTACAGTCATTACAGCAATCTGCTAGTACATTTGCAGGTAAGGAATGGATTCTTTGTATATTCTGCCTTGATTGAAAGCCTCAGATTTGGTTAACATTAGGATATTTACAGGCAATACATACACATGGGTTCTTTTGTGATCTATCTGCGTACATGTTAAGGCAGTAGGCATCGATTGCACAGTGGCTTCAATCATGAACAGAGCCTTAAAAGATGATACATGTTGATTATATATATGATGAACAAAATGAAGATATACATCATTTGTTTTGAATCATGTCTTCAAATTCTTGTCATTTTATTTAAAAAAAAAATATTTTAGGAGTGTTGTCATTCAATTTTCTCCAACTTAGTCTTATCAGTATCTATATTAATATGAGGTTACAACTTATTGAATAGTAGATGGAGTTTGAAAAAAAATGAAATAAGTTTGACTTAATCATCCATTGCTACATTTATAACTGCAATGTATGAGACAAAACTGGTGAAAATATTGGAATATTACCATTGTTCTTTTTTATAAGACATGCAGGCTATCAGAAACATACCTCATTAATCAGCAGACATTCACTAGTATTGCAACAGAAACATGAATTCCTTTGATGAGTTTGTTTTCCCTCTTTTCTTTTAGGTATGGTAACAGTGTTCTGCAGTCGTTTAGGCTGGTGGAACCTGGAGCTCCTCTTGGCCCAATTCCAGAGCAGGCTGAACTTTGGGATCCAGCGGGAGCTGTGTGACTTGGTCCGAATCTCACTCCTCAACGCCCAGCGAGCCAGGCTGCTCTATGATGCTGGTTACCCTACTGTAGCTGCTGTGGCAACCTGCGATCCGGATGACGTGGAAATGCTACTCAGAAATTCTGTGCCATTTAGAAGGTAATTCACAGTGGATTATTTCAAGTTTGGTGTTGAAATCTTGATATTGATGTTGGATCAGATTTTACAGTAGCACAGCCCCAAGCCCAAAATGAAGATGGCCTTGGGATGAGTGTCAGCAAGATGTGAGCTTTACGTTATGTGACCCAAGTGTTGTAAATCCCGATAATGTGTTAGTGCCAGGAAAGGAGAGGGGGTATTTTTTTCCTCAGTCTCTTAATAAGATCTAAACGGGAGTAAATTCCCCCAAAATGTTTTCTTTGCCACTGAAATATCTGGAGATGATGAAATTGTGTTCAATCCTATGACATGCGTTACTCGTGAAATGGATGCTTATTTGTTGTGGTTATTGTTTTTATTCAGTGGCAGACAAGCTCATGGTGAAGATGCCTTTGAGGCAGTGGAGAGGCAACAGACCAGATGTATCTGGGCCACTGGAAGGAAAGGACTGACGGAAGCTGAAGCTGCAAGGCTCATAGTCTCTGAAGCCAGAGCGATCGTCCAAGCAGAGCTTGGTGTGGCTGGAGTTGCATGGAGTGATGAGCGAGATAAGAATGGCACCAAGACTGATGTACATGTAGGTCAGGAAGCTACTGAAGATGAATGCCCGCTGGAAGGCAACAGGGATGGGGAGCGTAGACCTGAGACAGCTATAGAAGGTGTGTCAGAGGAAAGCAATAGAGGCAGCAACAGCAGAATCGGTTATAACAGGAAAGACATTCCTGAAAAGAAATTGGAGAAGGAATTGTTGCAAGTGACAGGAAAAGATCGCACAGAACAGTGTCTAGTCACTGATGAACCCACAACTGATAAGCCAAGTACATCATCAAAGTCTGCTAAAGCTCTTGAAAAATCTGGCGTAAGACACCATGATTTGGAAGAAAATGGCTCTAAATCATCCACAAATTCTAAAGAGAAGATTGACCACATGCAGAGAGAATCTACGGCAGAATCAGAGGGACTTAGTATAAAGGTTGTAGAAAGCAAGACATCAAAATCAACTGTCAATCACCAGTCTGTTATAGGAAGTTCAACTCTTGAAGATAAACCTAAGAAGCAAATTACAGTCACTGCCCAGGTACATTCTAAACCTCTGAATAACACAGTGGATAAAGAACCAAATATCTCATATGTTCCTACTGAACAACACAGGGTCATTAAAAATTGGAATGAGTGTGAAATACATTTAACTAGGAATGAATCCCTTCTTGACAAGGAAGAAATACATGTGCATTCTGCTGCAAGATCTGCCAAGGAAAGAAGTCCTGAGCTCACAGAGCAAGAAGAACATGATAAAGGAAAAATGACACCTGTTGTATCAGAAGACAAAGCTCCACATCATCAAGGTCAGGAAAAGGAGACATCTCCGGAGCTGTTTTCATGTCCTTTAGATGAGGGTAGTCTGGAGGAAGTACTGCAGCAGATGGTAGAAGAAGGGGAGTCTCCTCCTGCAATGGTTCCAGGAGATGGACAACCTATGCAGGATAAGGACACTCTTAGAACAGATGACAATGGGATGGTTGTTGGTGAAGAGGATGGGATTAGTCCAACTTTTCCTTCTATGGATTCACAGCTTGAACAGTACATGGCTGAGTATTGCACCCAGAATGACATTGTTGCTGAATCAGCTAGTCCTGACCTTGATGCCGCAAAGAAGAGGGAAAGGAAGCTATTAGGACACTGCCAAGATTTTCTAACAGAAGCCAATGTACGAAGTGGTTCAGACACAACAGAACCTAATTTGGCAATAGATACTGTAACATCAAGTCAGAACACAAATGCTAATACAAATACTGTTGTACCAGATCATGCTGTTGAGGGTCTCCAGGAAACAGACATCAGATCTTGTCCTCTCATAGAGACAACCCAGGATGTACTGCTTGCGGCACAAATGTGCGAGTCCTTTGACTCATTCTCATTTAGCATACAAGCATCAGTAGCCAAAGAGAGCAATCCAAGTAAAAGTATACATAAGCCTGTTGAAAGGGATGCAACCTCTGCTGCTAAATCTCGTAAAAACTTTGAGGAAGAGGTAAGGATTGTACCTGATCCCTCTCTGGTCAGGAATGACCCAACAGAGATTGTACCAGAAAATGCATCACCCAAGATGCAGAGAGATATTACCAAGTCGGAGATCCAAGGCGGTCAAAACGATGATGCTATGCACTTATCTTCAGATGATTCCTTTTCATTTTTTGAGATTCCTGATGGAAATGAAATTTTGGATTCAAACCCAGACAATGCTACCATGATCTTTGTTGGAAAATCCAAAGAGTCTTGTCCAAACCCATGTTCAGATTCTGCGAAAGATCTGAATGTTGCTGATAGCAATGTGAAAGCCAAAGGCAACCAACTCTGTCAAGTGGTCAAATCATCTATCATCAGCAAAGGGAACCTAACACAAAATGGAAGTGAAAGGAAGGATATTGAGAAGCAAATCCTACATGTAGGTGATCAGAAACCTTCAAAATCGGGAGAAATTTCTAAGAAAATTGTGAGTGGCATTTCTGGTAATAAACCAACAGATCATCACAAATTTGCAACATCTAAAGGACATACCAAATCATCTGTATCAAGTGAGCCTGTGTCGAAGAAACAGAGTATAGGACCATCTAACTATAAGTCATCCTCCAAGTCTGAAGTGGTTTTCTCTCCCAAGAGGGATGATGAAGTCAAAAGAAATGCAAATAGCCTCCTGAGTCCAGGGACTTTGGCCATGCTGGACCTCTTTGCAGATGAAGATGATGATGATGACTTGTTCACACAGCTGATAGAAACACCAAAGACTAGATCCAAAGACCAGACTGTCCTTGCAGGCAAGGACATGAATTTTAGCAAAAAGGACAAGACAGGGACGCATTCTGGCTGTAAGGTCAGCAGTCAAACAATTATAAAGCAAAAGATGTCAGTGAATAAGGATAAAAGCAAAATCTCTTCTCATCAGGAAAGTACAGTAGGGTCAAGCAGTAAAGAATATAAGCTGAAAGAAAACCAAACAAATTCCAGTATATCAACTAATTATACAAAGAGAAAGAATGAGAAACAGACTAATGGGTCTCCACCAAAGCGACAAAGAACTCCACCAAAATCTAGTGCTGCTGTTCAAGAAAAGTTTGAAAGTGTGGATCCTGTAGACATGAAACACTCTGAAAGAAGAACCAGTGATACAGGAGATTACATTCCGCCAACACCTCCCAGAACAAAACAGACCACTCCCAAGATCTCCAAGGCCTCAGGGACACAAAGACCAAAGAGCAAAGCAGGACAAACACAACGATCTGGAAAGAAAAAGAAAAGCCAAAGTAGAACACTGGAGAGTACAAGGAGAAAATCACCAAGAGCATTGAATATAAGTAAACAGAATCTAGAGGCAGTAGAGGAAGAAAGGGTAACTATTGCCAAGGATCTTAGGAACACTTCAGACAAAAGCTCTCCAAAGTCAAACAAGAAAATGCATATGACTGCTGAGATGAGCAAACAACCAGCAGACAAATCAGCAGGTCAGATGACTGAGGTGCGTAGGATTCCTGATATGGCCATGATACCCAACAGTGAAATGCTGCTGCAAGATAGCGAGGAGCTGTTCTCACCTGGACCTGTTGAATCCCAAGACGCCCTCAATGTTGGAATGGATGAACATGATTTCAGTCTCAGGTTCAGCGTGGACAGCGATACCGAGATACCGCCCTCACCTCATTCAGTCATTACCGCTGCCTCCTCAAAGCAAGAGAACCACCAGCATTCTTTGATGTCTTCCTTCACTCCATCATTCTTTCCCCAGTCCTTCAGTAGCTCACCAGCTATTCCTTCAACGGACAATGCTTTCACTATCATAGACGTCTGTGCCAATGTAGACCTCTTCAGCACATTCATGATGGAATGGAAACGAAAGAAGCGTTATGCTGTGGCTGTGGCCTGTGAGAAGTATCGTCCTCCAATCCAAGGTGCCACAATTGGTGGAAATTTCAAAAGACCTGGTGAGAATATTTCTTATGACTCTTAAATTTTAATATTATTTTTTAACCCAATGTGTGATGCATTAATGTGAGATGATATGGTACTGGAAATTACAAAAAATGTCTGCTTAAGTCAAATCTCAAAGTATTGAACTCTGTTTGAATCATTAGAGGTAATTGTACAACGCCTACTTAGCTTGTTGTACGCGAGCAAATGGGAGGCTGAATGTCACACATTCGTACTGTTGCACACAAGACGTACCATCCAAAATGTACCATTGCACAGCTTTAGGAGGTGACGTCACAATGCGATTTCATTGAATAAGGTGACAATGCGTGTACAGCCTGCTGGCTAAATGCACAATGCTGTCCAAGTTCAGTGCGCTGTGGGCCCGGCTTGTGGGATTTTGCTTTTCGCTTTCAATATTTTTGCCCCCTTTTCATAGATTACTGGAGGGAAAAACTCTTTGTTTTTTTATATTTTCGCTAGATTCCAAGGCGTTGTACAACACAAATAGCGAATATTCTTATTCGTGCAATGGTGCGAGATTTCGCATTCGGTGAAAGAAACGCTCTATTCAACTCGACTAACGCCTCGTTGAATAGAGCATCTTTCACCTCATGTGAAATCTCGCACCATCGCACTCATGCCTATTGAAGTATTCGCTATTTGTATAATGACTAATATTTTGCATTAGCTAGTCTCAAAAGTTGCTTAACTTGCTTGTAATCAACTTATGGAAGGTCGACTATGTAGGTTTTACTTTTTTTTTCATTTTAACTCTTCCTGTATATTTTAGAACCTAAATGTTTTATTTATTTCTTGCAAGTAGAAAGATAGTATGTTTGAAGACTGGCCAAGTGCCCATCAATCAGTAACATGTTGTAGTGTATTCACCTACAGCCTACTAACTTTCCTACTGGCTTTGTACAGAGACCCTCTGGCCCGTATTCTGAAGTCAGGTTTAACTTAGACCACGGTCTACCTCTGTGAGACTCTGGGGAGCCAAATATTCACAAATTCTATTTACATTGCATATTTCTTATGTTTACCATTTTGTTTCCTTTTGCTTTCATAATGAAGAAAATACTTCAGTTATCATTCCTAGACAATTATGAACAATTTGGGTGTCATATGAGTTAATATATTGGATGTGTACTGTTAAGGATTTGTGCCCCAATTCGCTCTCCATACTCAAACCACAATTTTAAACCAGGGGAGCGTTTCATGAAAGGACTTGTCGGACGTTTTATCCGACAAGTCCCATTTTATCCGACAGTTACCATAGGAACAGTGCCTCTCGGCCAATCATAATCAAGGAAAGATGTCAGATCTGACAACTTGTCATACAAAAATGTTGATGAAACGGTCCCATGGGTTTCATTTAACCTGAGTTCAGAATACAGGCCTCTGGTTCCAGTAGACAATGAGTTAAGAACACAGTTCTTAATTCAAATCCAGAGGTAGTGTTTTTTTTCCATACGCACATCAAGATCTAAATCACTCCAAATCATCACTTACGATAGTCTTAAGAACAGAGTTCACAATTTAAATGGTAATGTGGTATGGTTTTTACTTTTTCATCCAATCAGGCACTTCTGATGGAAACAGGGTTGAATCTAAACCAGATGGCTTTCCTCTAGAAGACCTTGAGCTGTTGATTACAGGTATAGCAGTGTGCTGGGGTGGTAAAGATGCTTACTTTGTTTCTCTTCAAAAAGACATACCAGCAGGTAAGAAAAAGAGCTTTATCATAAAAGCCTCAAGTTGTTTACTTTGAAACTTGTAAATTCCAATATTTTAGTGATATGACATTTAATTTTGTATGTAAAACTCCTGATCAAAAGAAATGAATAAGAGAATACAGTAGCTTGTTTGTATCCATTGCACTAAGGACAGATTTGATCCTTTTTTTGCACATTCAATGGTTTTTTGTCCATTTATTTATTCATAGTTTTTCCTTAATTTCATTTTTCTCACTCGATTGCTGATCTGCGTTTGGCTACAAGGAGTGTAAACTGATTTGCTAAAGCTTAAATTGAATATTAATTTTAAGATTGCAACAATATTTTGCAATTGATTGAAAATATCTTCTTACAACACCCAAAAGTCTGTCTCACACTGTGCGATCTGATACATTATTTTTAATAAATCAAATTTTGCCTTAAATATGAAAGTTCCAAAGATAAAATTACTTTATTTGAAGTTCGGCATAATGTTAGGAATAATGAAATCACAATTTTGCTTTGTAGCGAGCCCTGTTGTTGGAGTAAAGTCTACATCGGCTTCAAGTCCCAGCCAATGATGACATCATTACAATTTGGAATTGAAATTGCTTTTATTCCTACATTAAGGCTCGAACTACATTGAATGTTGATTTCAGAATGCTGAAGTTCGGCATAATGTTAGGAATAATGAAATCACAATTTTGCTTTGTAGCGAGCCCTGTTGTTGGAGTAAAGTCTACATCGGCTTCAAGTCCCAGCCAATGATGACATCATTACAATTTGGAATTGAAATTGCTTTTATTCCTACATTAAGGCTCGAACTACATTGAATGTTGATTTCAGTAGTCCTACAACTATTCTGACCTCGGATAGCTAGGATTTTATTGGTTGGAATTTTCATGCCAAATGCATTAAGACACATCTAATCTTTTCTGCAGGTGATGCTGATGACACCCTTGCCCCACCAGACAATGCCCCTAATCTTCCAGTCAATGAGAGACTGAGTAAGATCAGACCAGTACTAGAAATTGAGAAACTTGGAAGGACTGCCAAGGCAAAGTATCATCAGAAAGTGGTGTTTGGTGCCAAACACCAGGTAAGAAATTAACCACTGCAATATATAAATTTTATTCACAGTAGTGCAGTGTTGAAGTCTGGTGTTTATTTTGGTGTTGGGAAAATACAGAGATGCCAACCCTCCCGATTTCATCGGGAGGCTCCCGAAAATTCATCCCAACTCCCGCCCTTACGATTACCATCCTTATCCTCCCGAAATTATGATTTTTTTGCATTGATCAAATTGGATTGGAAGGACATGTATCGTCTGCTAACTTTCGCGTGTAATAACTCCATTACGTTCGCTGCTACTAAATTCTGTGTGAAAGGTAGACAAATAAGGAGCAGCGAAAAGCTGGTGCATATGATATGCCCAACGGAAATCCAGTGTGCACCAGGCCGGTAGGCCCGGCTAGCTTCGCGAGGCGTGTGCGCTCGCGGCCACTGGATTTGTCGAGTCGTGCGGTGGATATCGGTGTGTGATTTCGGCGTATTGATGGGTTGATATTGACACGAAATGGCGGAAAATCGACAAAAGAAGACCAAGAAATGGTCTCAGAAGTATAAGACTGAATACAGTCTCCAGTACCTGTGTGTTCGGAAGTCGGAAAGAGGAATTTACCATGCATTTTGCGCAATTTGCAGCGTGGACATTTCAGTTTAGCACGGAGGTCGTGATGATATTCGGAAGCACTTAACGTTCGGGAGCAAACGGCATAGGCCTACGGACATTGCGAAGACAAGATCTTCGAGCTCCACTAGTACCCTGTTGTCTTTATTTCACCAAGCAAGGGACCAGCGCTGAGCTTTTCTTTACTGGATTTATAGTGGAACATAACCTGCCTATAGCCGATAGTGATAATTCCTCATTATTATTGTTGAACAGGTACTTCTTTTGTCCCCTCATTTTTTTTACATGTAAAAATGCATATTTGATATTTTTTATGTTAAAAAAGTGGGAACAATGTTTATTTGAAAACATGTGAAATGCCCCAAAATAAGGGTCAGATTGCACCAGAGAGCATCTAGAAACCCAGAGCTTCCAGGGCCCTAAGGCGGGCCCTGGACCCCGGCCGCAAGGGTCGAGCGCTCCGCGCTCGAGATGTGCGCTATGCGCACATAATTTGGTGGCGGTTGCAAATCCTCCCTAATTCTGATTTCCAAAAGTTGGCATCTCTGAAAATATAAACCAGTCACAATACCTAATTTGAAGTGACTTTAAATTGAAATAAAATTTCAATCATATTTATAGTGCAGTGTTGAAGTTGGTGTTAGACAACATAAACACCATTCACAACACCTTACAGAACTTGAAGTAACTCTCTTTATATTCTTAGCTACTTTACAGACAGCATCCCAGACAGAATAGCGTACAATAACCGATACATTGAAACGTCGGAAAGCTGGCCTCATAAACTGCATATTGGAATTAACTACATGTTGCAGATAAACAGACCAACATTGCATCGCAGATTATGAATTAAACTTCTTTCATTGCACAATGTCTGATTTTACTCAAATATCTGGGACTGTGTGCTGTATTTATATAATAAACAAACTAATCGAAGAACAGTCGGAGAAGGTTCATTAATTTCAATCTTACTAGGTCCTTTATATATATGTGTGTTTTGGGGGTGATTTTGTTATTCATTAGCATATCAGTCAGAGATAAGATCACAATATAGACATATTATTCATAACAATCTGACAAGGATCAAAGAAGTAACAGTGATAATAAATATTGTGGAAATTTTGGGTGTGTATGCAATGTTAATAAGTGCTTGTAGATATGCAAATGGTAAAATATAAACAGTTGAGCATTTCTTTAAGCTGTTCATAAGTTATGAGCATCTTTACAAATGACTGGTGATCTTTTCTTGGGAAACAACTCGACACCACTGAAAATTGGGGCATATAATTTACCACAAAGATTGGATCACCAGTCATTTATAGAGGCTCAGAACTTACTTGGAACAGGGCTCCGTAACACAAAGATTAGCGATCAATCGCTAAATGAACTGACCAATCAATATCAATGTTACACGCGCATTAGGTTTGAAATACTGGCCAGGGACCAATCAGTGCGGTTCTTTCATATTTGCAATTCGTCGCAAACCTTTGTGTTACGAAGCCTAGGTTATAATCTGGAGATCTTGTTGTTGTATTTTAATCACCAGTATAAGATCCTATCCCAAGCCTGTGGATGTCTTCTATCAGGATGCCTTGAGGATCCTAAGATAGCACAATGGTTGATAGACCCTGGTAGCAAGGAACCTAACCTTCAATCATTGGTCACACAGTATTCACCGACTGATACACATCTACTAGAAGGTAAGAATGATTATCCTCTATGTAGAGTGTTTGAGCGATACATTAAAAACGCATATTTTGGTTTGCATCAATTGCCCGTGCAGTATCAGAGCCCTAAAAAGGACCAAAATCCGACAAATGTCCCATAGGCTCCTGTAAAAAAAATTATCTTGAGTATAAGACCATATTCAACAGTCTAGTGCGCATGCGTGAGTGTGAAATGTATGCAGCAACGTGTACAATGAAAGTAATGTGATGCTGAGCATAGATCACAATTACGCTCAATGATGTCGTAATGAACTACATATAAGTCGCAGTTGAATGACCAAAATTGATCCTATGAATTGATGATGCCATGATGTGATAAGATAAGAGATATGACTTGTTAAATCAAATTTCTCTCTGGGGGATAGATGATAATAATTACATTGGATGGCTTATTTCATGGAATACCAGAAATAGTCCACTCGTTAGGGCAAATATTCCGCTCATCTGCGATTCTTGGAATAATTGCCCAAACTCTTGGAATATTCCTAGGGCCTGTTGCATAAAACTTTTGCCATAAAAAACTCTGTGGCAAATTTCTTGCCAGAGTTTTTTATGTGTAATTTTCAATGGCATAATTGTGTTTGCCAGAGTTTTTTTGTTCATTTGCCAGAGTTTTGTTCATTTGCCAGAGTTTTTTTTTTTGAGGCAAAAGTTTTATGCAACGGGCCCCTAGTATTCCATTCTGAGCCATCCAATATAACAGTTATCCTCTCGTCTGTGCTTTGTGAGATCTGGCCAATGTTTCATATAGCTCCATGCTCTTTCTTTTATTTTGTGATGTTCCTACTTCAACTCTATCCCTCTCATTCACACCCCTCCATTTATCACCATTTTGAGCCTCATTTAGAAATGGAGATGTAAAACTTCAGCAACATGTTTTCAAGCATTCAGGAATGATTACAAAAATCACCCATGTGCACTTACATGTATGGTAATAAGCACTTACAGCATTATACATTTCAAGTTTTAACAATTATCAGACAAACTTAAGATGTACATTACAATGAACATGTATAAGCATAGGCGGCGGAAGCGGGGGGATGGGGGGACAGTTCCCGTCCTAAATTTGAGGTTGGGGGATGGTCCCCCCTGGTGGACCCCCCTTAAATTTTTGGCTTCCGCCGCCGATGTGTATAAGGCCTAATTATTTCCTTTTTGATGCCATTGCTCATCTTACATATAGTACATCATGTTTGTTCCACACATCTTTGGAAAGATCTTATTTAGCACTAGATTCTTCAAAGAATTTGATTCTTCTAGTTTTTTGCTGTTCACTTGATCCAATAGGAATTTTAAATTTCCCACCATTCCATGCACTGTGTTATATATAAACCCCTCAAAAAAAGTTCTGCAACTCAAGTTTGAATGCTAACAAATTTCTTAGTGTGCCATCATCATATGTAAAAGTGGTATCATTGGAAAGTATGATTATTCCTCTTTACGATCATGTGTCATTTGTAATGCTAGTGTTATCATGAAATACACAGACATGATAAATAATGCAGCAATGTAAAAATGAAATGTTGCAAAATTCGTTGCCATGTCATGCTTGAGTTCTGCAACTCAAACTGCAAGTTTGAGTGCTAATAAATTTCTTAATGTGCCATCATCATGTGTAAAAGTTATTATTCTTCTTTACAATCATGTGTCATTTGTAATGCTAGCATTATCATGGAATACACAGACATGATAATGTAGCGGCACAGCTTTGCAAGACGGCCGGTGGCCGCCCACCGTCTTGCGCTGCCCGCGTACAAGAAAAGGACGGGAGTCAAAGAATGACAAGTTCGATGAAGTTAAGTTGTGTATCAGGTTTTATTCTAAATCAAAGTCAGATTACAAGCTGGATTATAATATACGTCGCATCTCTGGGCTGGACGACCGACGACAGACAAAAATTAAGCCGACATGGCCTACGGCGGCAAAACAAATCGGGAACGAAAAACTGCCCCTTGTCAACTAAACACTCCCTTTTTATCCCTTTCTGGGTCAAACACCGCGTGGCGAGAAAAGCCTTTCCCCAAATCGACCCTATCACTTTTGGTGTAATGCGCGAAATTAATCCGCCTATAATGTAAGTATATAAAACGGAACTTAATTATTGTGTACTCCGATTCCAATTTCAAGTTCTTCGGCTTTCCATTATTCTTCCAACTTACGTAACTCTCTTGACCACTCCCCCAACTGCTCTCTCAGTCAATTAATCCTCTTTTGCGACTCTTGTCACTTCAGCCACTCCCACTCACAGCTCACTTCCACCAAGGAATTCACTCCTTGCTTCCACACCTGTTCACATTCTCGCTCTCTCTCTCTAATCACTGAAGAATGCAAGCGAGCCGAAGAACATGAATAAGAAGCAAAGTAGTAAAATAACTGAAGTTCCAATGGACTTCTATTAGCCCTGAACGCCTAGCAACCCAGTCAGTTTGCCCTCTTTCACTTCCACATTCCAATCGCTAGCCTGGCCCAGAAAAACTAGCAAACGAAATCAACACCTTTAAGGAATGTAAACAACGGAAGAAGGCGAACTAACTTCTTTACCCAAACAAACAAATCTCTATTTTCCATCCCGCTATAATAATACGCAGCAATGTTAGAAATGAAATGTTGCAAAATGCGTCGTTTCCAATTGTTTCGAGGATGGACCGAGTGCATTCACTGTCACCCGCATTGTGGAAATTCTATAGAAATGGAGACTCTTGTTAGAAATCAATGCATTTTGCAACATTTCACTTCTGACTTTTCTCAATGTTCAGGGTGATTGCATATTCCATGATTACATAATCACAGCAAATGGCATGTCATTGTAAAGAGGAATAATTCAGCTTTCCAATGATACCAGTTTCATCTTTTATACTTCATTAACCAAAAAGGTATCATCCCCCAAAACTGAGTTGCAAAACTTTTTTTGAGGGGTTTAGTTATCATCAGTGTAAAAATTTGTTGGAATGTCTATTGACTACATTGACAAATCTGTGTAATGACCTGGGGGTGTTTCACAAAGATTTAAGTATGGCGTAGAGTTGCACTTAAATGCCTTGTTGCATGCAATGGAAAAGACATGACCTCATTTTCCAGATCATGCAAAGAGGATGCGCACTACTGCATATTAATCAATAAGATTGCGCATTGCATATCATGTATACGTTGGCATTTAAGTGCAAATGTAAACATTTAAGTCATACTTAAAACTTTAGGTACACCCTCCTTATCTAGAGTAACTTTATCAAGGTACAATGATCTTCTATTGACATCTCCATTCTACTTTTTAGCTCTTGGTGGTGGTCTAGGTCTTGGTGGTCCAGGGGTTAGTCCAGAGATGAATGGATCCAGTAGACTAAGGGCTACTACTGAAGCAGTCCTGGCCCTACAGGTCATGGATGTCATGCAGCAGCAGTTAGAGGAGTTGGACCTGTGGAGACCATTCCTTGAGGTAAGCTGAGAGCTCGAAATAGGTGGGGTTTTTTTTCAAGTTCAGTGTTTTTGTTACTGTTGGTGACATGAATAAGGTTTGCTAACCCTGCTTCAACACTAAATGTGGGTTTGCTAAAATGACCCCCATTACTGTATGGATACTTGAACAGCTAAGTCAGTCACATTTCATCCTTATTTCCAATTTAGTATTTGTTTTAGTGTTGGTATTAAGGGCATTGATCATGAAGTCGAATGCCGAATGTAGGTTCTCTAAATGATACTTATCACAGCATTAATATCTCAACAACTTGTGATGCTTCATATACATGTAAAAGTGGCATTTCAAGAAACTTGATATCGATTGTAAGTAAAAGTTTGGTTCCTGCAATCAATTCCAAACAACTATTGATTGATAGTCTCCTATTCTCCTTTCTGCATCATAGAGTATGAATCGATTTGCTACTTGATCTGCAAATCCAAATTTGCAATTGATTGCAAATATGTTTCTTGCACATGTCCCCTTTCCCAAGTACATTTATTTTGTTTATGTTGTTGGAATAGAATTTATTACAGCACTCTTTTCAGTCTGAATATGTATACCTAGTTGTATACATATTGTAATTATTTATAATAGCTGGATTTATATAGCGCTTTCTGCCTGAGGATACAAAGCGCTTGCTATTATTACCCCGGCTTTAGCTCAAGCTACCATCACCAGAACTTAGTGCTTTCAAGGAATTAATCTTACCGGGTACCCATTCACCTCACCTGGGTCGAGTGCAGCACAATGTGGATAAATTTCTTGTTGAAGGAAAACAAACCATGGCTAGGATTTGAACCCACGACCCTCTGTTTGAAAGGCAAGAGTCAGAACCACTAGACCATGATGCACCCATTTTAATTTAGTTGCTTCTTCTTCATTCCCCTTACCCCTTTCAGGTTGAGATGCCATCCATTGTAACCCTAGCTAGAGTGGAACTGAATGGTATTGGGATTGATGGAGCTGAGTGTGAAACACAGAAATCTATCATGCAGGCTAAGCTAAAGAGCTTGGAGGAGGAAGCATACAAGATAGCTGGACATGGTTTCTCACTTACATCACCAGAGGATGTTGCACAAGTAAGCAGGAATATCATTGTGGTTAAAATGATTGTGGTTGTCATGATAATTGAAGTGTGGGTGATGATTCAGATGATATTGGAGGAGAATTTTGAAGAAGGGGGATTCCACTGCTCACAGGAGGAGGTTGCGGATGATGAAGATGATGGTGATGATGATGATTTTGGTGGTGGTAGTGGTGATCATGATGATGGTGGTGGTGGTGGTGGTGGTAGTGGTGATGATGATTGTGGTGGTGGTAGTGGTGATGATGATGATGGTGGTGGTGGTGGTGGTAGTGGTGATGATGATGATGATGATAGTGGTGGTGGTGGTGGTAGTGGTGATGATGATGATGGTGGTGGTGGTGGTGGTGGTAGTGGTGATGATGGTGGTGGTGGTGGTGGTGGTAGTGGTGATGATGGTGGTGGTGGTGGTGGTGGTAGTGGTGATGATGATGGTGGTGGTGGTGGTGGTGATGATGATGATTGTGGTGGTGGTAGTGGTGATGATGATGATGGTGGTGGTGGTGGTAGTGGTGATGATGATGATGATGATAGTGGTGGTGGTGGTGGTGATGATGATGATGATGATAGTGGTGGTGGTGGTGGTAGTGGTGATGATGATGATGGTGGTGGTGGTGGTGGTGGTAGTGGTGATGATGGTGGTGGTGGTGGTGGTGGTAGTGGTGATGATGGTGGTGGTGGTGGTGGTGGTAGTGGTGATGATGATGGTGGTGGTGGTGGTGGTGATGATGATGATTGTGGTGGTGGTAGTGGTGATGATGATGATGGTGGTGGTGGTGGTAGTGGTGATGATGATGATGATGATAGTGGTGGTGGTGGTGGTGATGATGATGATGATGATAGTGGTGGTGGTGGTGGTAGTGGTGATGATGATGATGGTGGTGGTGGTGGTGGTGGTAGTGGTGATGATGGTGGTGGTGGTGGTGGTGGTAGTGGTGATGATGGTGGTGGTGGTGGTGGTGGTAGTGGTGATGATGATGGTGGTGGTGGTGGTGGTGATGATGATGATTGTGGTGGTGGTAGTGGTGATGATGATGATGGTGGTGGTGGTGGTAGTGGTGATGATGATGATGATGATAGTGGTGGTGGTGGTGGTAGTGGTGATGATGATGATGGTGGTGGTGGTGGTAGTGGTGATGATGGTGGTGGTGGTGGTGGTGGTAGTGGTGATGATGGTGGTGGTGGTGGTGGTGGTAGTGGTGATGATGGTGGTGGTGGTGGTGGTAGTAGTGGTGATGATGATGATTGTGGTGGTGGTAGTGGTGATGATGATGATGGTGGTGGTGGTGGTAGTGGAGGTGGTGGTGGTGGTAGTGGTGATTATGGTGGTGGTGGTGGTAGTGATGATGATGGTGGTGGTGGTGGTGGTAGTGGTGATGATGATGATGATGATAGTGGTGGTGGTGGTGGTAGTGGTGATGATGATGATGGTGGTGGTGGTGGTGGTGGTAGTGGTGATGATGGTGGTGGTGGTGGTGGTGGTAGTGGTGATGATGGTGGTGGTGGTGGTGGTGGTAGTGGTGATGATGATGGTGGTGGTGGTGGTGGTGGTGATGATGATGATTGTGGTGGTGGTAGTGGTGATGATGATGATGGTGGTGGTGGTGGTAGTGGTGATGATGATGATGATGATAGTGGTGGTGGTGGTGGTAGTGTGATGATGATGATGGTGGTGGTGGTGGTGGTGGTAGTGGTGATGATGGTGGTGGTGGTGGTGGTGGTAGTGGTGATGATGGTGGTGGTGGTGGTAGTGGTGATGATGGTGGTGGTGGTGGTGGTGGTAGTGGTGATGATGATGGTGGTGGTGGTGGTGGTGATGATGATGATTGTGGTGGTGGTAGTGGTGATGATGATGATGGTGGTGGTGGTGGTAGTGGTGATGATGATGATGATGATAGTGGTGGTGGTGGTGGTAGTGGTGATGATGATGATGGTGGTGGTGGTGGTAGTGGTGATGATGGTGGTGGTGGTGGTGGTGGTAGTGGTGATGATGGTGGTGGTGGTGGTGGTGGTAGTGGTGATGATGGTGGTGGTGGTGGTGGTAGTAGTGGTGATGATGATGATTGTGGTGGTGGTAGTGGTGATGATGATGATGGTGGTGGTGGTGGTAGTGGAGGTGGTGGTGGTGGTAGTGGTGATTATGGTGGTGGTGGTGGTAGTGATGATGATGGTGGTGGTAGTTGTGATGATGATGACGGTGGTAGTGGTGTGGTGGTGGAGGTGGTAGTGGTGGTGGTGGAGGTGGTAGTGGTGGTGGTTGAAGGTGGGTGGAGGTGGTGGTGGTGGCTGCGATGATGATGATGAATTGATCGTTATGATCATGATGTTGGTGTTGATGGTGATCATAATGATTACAACAATGAGAGGGATGATGATGATAAATGATGAAGATGAGGATGATCATCATGATCATGATGGTAATTATGATGATCATGATGATGATGATCATTATAGGCATAAGACAAATAAGGTTTTTGAGAGAATATTGGATGGCCTTGAGTGGGATGCAAAGAAATATTGTACGAGCTGAAGGACAAAGAAGCTGAAGACGAATCCAATATTGTTCTTCAGCGAGTAACAATATTTCTACGCATTCCACGAAAATTGGTCATCCAATCTTATTATTTAGCTAATCCCACAAAGCTAAACATATAGTAATGAAGCAAAAAAAAATTGTTTTTAGTAACCATCATATATGGCAATCCTGTAAATCATTAGCATGGTGCCTGAGTATTGTCATTTTAAAAAAAAGATATCTTTGTAATGAAGTAAAGATGTGCTAGGGTATAATGCAAGCGCATTTGAATTCATTAAATTTTTACCCTCCTTTACCACACCTGGCAACTAATATGCAATGCAATTTCATTGTGACATAACAATAGCTTCGTGCGCACAATCTTTTATTAACCAATGATAATCTCGTGGGCAGGCCAAAATATTCATTTCATCTGATATTTTCAATATTGGATGGTTTCATAGGGCATGCACGTTAACAATCAGTTTCAATATTTTGTTTCTCTGAAACAACCTCGTCAGACGTAAAAAAATATTGGTGCCTCTGAAACCCTACATCTAAATGATAACAAAATATTTTTCGAGCCACTTGAGGGGAAAACCCTCAAGATAGATTAACATGGCTTCTCTCTTACATCACAAGTTAAATGTTACACAACTGTGTAGTCATGGCAACTAGAAATTAGATGAACCCCTACAGTTACACGCCATGAAGATGATGGGGAAAAGCAGGCAGGGGGAATAAAAGCAGATAACTTCATAACTGATATTGTCATTATTTACAAAAATCATTTTCATCAATATCTGATTTGATTTGATTTTATTTCAGCATTTTTCCAATAGAAATTATTAACAAACATAATGTACAACATAAAAAAAGTTGTGATACATTTCCTTTTACACAAATAAATACAAATAATAATTCACTGGCAAAATGTATATGGGTACTATTAGTTTGCAATATTAAATGTTGTACTTTCTTGATTAAAAAAAAAAAAATGCTGGAGACCGCTACCATAAGCAGTGCTTGAGAAGGGTAGCAGCCTCAAAGATAATAGCGAAATAAAAAAAGAAAACGAAGTGAAATATAAATCGGCATTGACTTAAGTCAATTATAAACAGATATTATTAATATGATAATATGATTAGTACCATACACTAATATCATTACCAGTATTATCATATATACATGTATTATACTCATTGGTTTAAAAACAAACATCTTCTGTTGTTGCTTATGAAAATTCATAAGTGAGTAGTGAATGTAAGGAGGAGGAGGATAAAGTGGATAGCTTTTTGGTAAAAGGAGGTGTGACAATAAGGTTGATGATATTGTTTTCATATTATTTGAGAAGTACATTGTTTTGAAGTTCTCTGTCAGGGGTATTATTGTTGCAGTGGATTCTGAGTGGGTTGCTACGATTGTCATTCCATAGATCCCTTCATACTGGAAGAAACAAATATGACCAGTCAGTGTATTTCTCTTACACTTTTGAACCTTGAAGTATGCTTTGATTTAGAGTGGTAGAGTGCAATCAAAGAATGCTTGTATGTTTTTATATCTTGATGTTCCAGTGTCCAGATATGTAAGACACAAATTGAAGCTCTTTAGGATGTATGTGTTTTATTTGCTGCCAGGTTGCAGCAACCACATAATAATGCTTAAAGGTCAAGTCCACCCAGCAAAATGTTGATTTTAATAAACGGAAAAAAATCAAACTAGCATGACATAAAAAATTTCATCAAAATCGGATGTAAAATAAGAAAGTTATGACATTTAAAATTTCGATTATTTCCTATAAAACAGTGATATGCACAACTGAGTGACATGCGAATGAGATAGTCGATGATGTCCCTCACTCACTATTTCTTCTGTTTTTTATTGTTTGAATTATACAATATTTCATTTTTTACAAATTTGACAATAAGGACCAACTTGACTGAACCATATAGTAATAAACAATGCTAATTCCACATGTTCAAGGACGAATTACTTGTTGTATCACTTGGCAATGAGGAGAAAATAAGAATATTTCATATAATAAAATACAAAAGAAATAGTGAGTGGATGACGTCATCAGTTTTTTTTTTTTTTTTTTTTTAATTTATGAAATGGGAAAACATCCGATTTTGATGAAATTTTCAGTGTTATGCTTGTTGGATTTTTCTCTTTTTAATCAAATTAATTTTTGTTGGGGTGGACTTGTCCTTTGATTATGTAGAGTAACTAATTCTAGAAAAAGTTACTAACAGCTGCATGTATAATAATAAGTATATCTCTTATGTCACACTCTTAGGTCTTATACACAGAGCTAAAGCTCCCACCCAATGGCGACCCCTCATCCATCTCCACCACAGCAGCACCTGCCCGTCGCACCCTCGGAGCAAGAGGACGCCCTCGCTTGGCCAAACACTTCAGCACATCCAAGGAGGCCCTTGAGAAGCTCAAACCTCTCCATCCTCTCCCAGCCATCATCTTGGAGTTCCGTCGGATCTCTGCTGCCGTAGCTAAGGTGGTGTTCCCTCTTCAGAAGGAGAAGGTTCATAATAGTAGACTGGACATGGATCGGGTTTTCACTGTATACCAGACTCACACTGCTACAGGTAATGACACCTCATACAAAATTGAATTTCATCAAATCCGGGGGGGGGGGTGTTGGCACTTCCATTGACGAGTGGATAGCATCCGCGACCATTAGATCTCAAAAAGCACCCTAAACACATATTTTCCATATTCTGAAAATGCACCCCTTAACAAGTATTGGCGTGTGAAACCCTACCCTTAACAAGTATTGGAAACACGAAGATACTATTGGCAAGTATTCCATGAATTGAATCCCTAAACAAGTACAGCGATATTTCAGTTGCTATGTCATGGACTTCGGTCGTCGGTTTTACCTTTACCTACGTCATTTGGTTTAGTACATCCCCACTCGCGCAATCATGCTCTAAACATGTAGTGTTGACTCTTGGGCAAAAAGTACATCTTATATAAAATATTTTAGTCTTGATTTTTTATACCCTCGCAAATTTGACCCTAAACACGTAGCTTTCCTATCGAAAATAGATACCCTTTTTTCATTATTTTAGTGTTTTTTACACCCTTATTACGTTACGTACGTAACATGCCCTATCTTGAAAAGACATCCATTTTACATGTTTTTTGGTCGCGCGTGGTATCCACTCATCATTGTAAGAATGAAAAATATGCAAATGTAGTTTCAAATTGTGCTATCCATTTTGATGGGTTATGTGGTTTTGAGAAATGGAAATAGGGAATGCCTTTCATATCTTTTATGTGTTTTTTGGTGCACCTTGATTTTTTTTTTTGGGGGGGTTGATTGATATAAAAATGTTCATCTTTACTAATTGTCACACATTATCTATGATATTATCATTAATTGTGGAAGGATTTACAAATGCAAAACTTAGAAGAAGCTTAGTATATAACTTGTTTTCTGGCCCTTTTGATAATGATTATGTAGTTTAATACCTTTCATTCTGTAAAAACAAAATAAATTGGGCCACGTGACTGTAACTCAAGACTTCATATGGACTGATGTTCCTCTTCCTCAAAACAGGTCGGGTCGCGACCTTTGAACCCAACATCCAGGCCATCCCTAAAGAGTTTGACATTAACATGCCTTCTGTGATTGGGGAGAGTCCACCTGGAGGGGGCGCTGTTCAAGGGACTGCCTCCTTCATTCCTTCAGCGGTCTCATCGCATCGCAGCAAGAAAGGTCGAATGACCAGGATAGGAGCTTATACCCCGCTTGTCATTAGTAGTGGACCCACACCCAAACCAGGCCCAAAGTTTGCTGTCAGTATTAGGCATGTGTTCTGCCCTTTCAAAGGTATCTATTGATTCCTTTTTGCATCTGATTGTTTTGTGTATGTCAGAGAATTGAATATCAATCAATGGGTAAGGTTGCACTGCTCAAATAATTGTTATTCCTATATCATTGGGTTGTGAACCGTTATATTTTTTTGTACCACTGATCAAGGACGGTTACAAAAACAGCCTAATTATTGTCTCTTAAAGCGACCTTTTATTGACAAATCATGGGAAAATCAAGGCTTATCTAGGAACATAAAAGGGGTTCAAGTCTTTCACTCGGCTGCATGCCTGAGGGTGTTATGTAATAGATGCCGGCATGTCTGGGAGGTCTATAGGAGAGCAGTAGTTAGTAGACCAACCAACCTGAAGTAAACTTCGTGTTTTCACTTTGAAACAGTGTTTATTTATTTTGGGTTAGCAATCAAGAGACCTGTTATGAGTCTAGGAATTGGGATTGTTGGAAACTGGAACTGCGTTGATCCGATGTATCACGAGTTCGGTCAAATTCGCGCTGTCCAAACTTTTATCGCATTAGTCCGACGGGCGCTCATGACGGACGGATTATGTTATGCAAGTCAATTGGCATGCAAATTTCGTATTGTTTCAATTTTCCCATGATTTGACAGTTGCTGGGCCCTTTAATTTACATAGATTGACATGAAATATCTTTGAGCTTTGAAAATATGACTGTATATGTATTTGTTTCCTAGGTTTATTATAATTGTGAATATCATTACAGTATACTAATCATACATACAGGTAATAGTAGTAATTCATCACTTCATTTGACGTTCAAATCATTCAAAAGAAAGGAATCAATACAAACTTAGAAGAAAAAGTGCACCCATGTAATCTTGTAATCTCATTGATTAATATGCAGTAGTACGCATCCTCTCGGCATCATTACGACCAATGCAGTGATGGGTATGTCCCACATGAATCTGCGCGTTATCATGTACATGCGATACTTCACACTGGAATGTTTATTACACATCCCCAGGTGGATTGATGCTTGCTGCTGACTACTCTCAGCTTGAGCTACGTCTCCTAGCCCATCTAGCCAAGGACAAGTGTCTCATGAGTATCCTGAATAGTGGTAGTGATGTCTTCAAGCAAATCGCTGCCAAGTGGAAGCATGTCGATATAGGCGATGTCACAGCAGAACAGAGGCAACAGGCCAAACAAGTAAGAGATGGATTTGTAATTGATGACAGGTTCATATCAGAAAACCAACATTAAAGTCATCATTATCATCATGGTCATTAACATCATCGTTATCACCATCATCATCATCACCATTAACATCATCATCACCATCATCATCATCACCATCATCAACATCATCACCATCATCATCATCACCATCATCATTAACATCATCATCACCATCATCAATATCATCAACATCATTATCAACATCATCACCATCATCATCATTAACATCATCATCATCATCATCAGGGCTCAATCAATATAATAAAACCTCTTTTTTTTACTATTGCACTGGCAGATAATGTTGAAGAGCTTCAGATCAGAATTTGGTATAAATTTTATTTCAGATGATGCCCCTGGCATTGGATGTCACTTAATAATTATATTACAATTATATTATGTTATGTTCTTCATGGTTTGCATTGAAATAAATTGTTTGTTAGCAAATGAATAAAAATAAAAGAGTTTCCCCATCATGTTTTACAGTCAGAATTGACATTGTTTTACATGATCTAGGCCCTGTAATACAACATTTTTAGTGCATTTCAAATATGAAAGAAGTGTTTTGATTGGTTTATTGTCAGCATTTTGAAATAAATGTATGCATTAATAATGTTGATTGGCCAATGGCATTTACAATCGCAATTGATGGGAATTTGGGAAACCTTTGTGCTATGGAGCTCATGTGTGAAGCAATCATTCAGTTTAGTTTATTTCACTTCCATTTTCTGATAATAAACATAACAAACATATATGTGCATATGTATGAATGTTCAAAACAGAATATGTGTTATAAGAATACTTCAATAATTAACAAATTCGTAGCAAATAGATGGAATATATAGAATTCTTTTTGTTCCAGATACATTTTGATGATTAGACAAATTATAGATTAGTTAGCATGTGATAATGAGGGAATTTACAAAAAGCGAAGCTTGTAATTGTAAATCATTAAAGTTTATCTCACTGATTTGCTTTCTTTCAGATGTGTTATGGTATGATCTATGGTATAGGAGCCAGAGCTCTAGGGGAGCAGCTAGGAGTGTGTGAGGAAGATGCTGCTGCCTTCATGGAGTCATTCAAATCACAATACAAGGGTGAGTGTTTAATAGGAAAGTCATATTTGGTGATAAAATGGTGGAGCGTTGTGGCCCAGTGGATAAGTCTCCGGACTTTGAAACAGAGGGTCGTTGGTTCAAATCCCAGCCATGGCGTAATTTCCTTCAGCAAGAAACTGATCCACAATGTGCTGCACTCAACCCAGGTAAATGGGTACCGGTAGGAAGTAATTCCTTAAGAAGCTGTGTGCGCTATGAACGCCTAGCTTAGCCGGGTAATATAGGAGCGCCTTGAGCACCTAACAAGGTGGATATGTGCGCAATATAAATACCCTATATTGTTATTATTATAAAATGATAATAGATCAAAAGGAGATGTCTAATTCTCAGTGATACTTTTAGAAGAGATTGTATTTTAAGTTGTTTTATGTATAGGAGCAAAAAGAAATGACATTACCCAAGTGATTTAACTTCTTACAATTTAAAATTTAGGACATTTATAAAGGTGTTCTGATTTTACATTAACCATGATTGGAAGATGAGTTTTGCTTGTTTTTCTTCACTCACTAAATGTTTGGCCGGCAAGCAAAAAATTTAATAATTTGTTAACAAATTTTCAGCATTACTCCTATTTGTTTAAGATCAGTATGCTCGATCTGTAATGAAAATCATAAGATCAGTACGCTCGATCTGTAATGAAAATCATCAGATCATAAGTCAGAAAAATTTCCTCCTATGAAAGCCTCTTAATTTACTATTTATTTTCCACGGCGGACGGCATTTGAATAGCAATGAGTCAGAAAGAAGAGGATCGAGGGTATCTGAATTTCAGTTTATCGTGGCTTAGCTGTGAACCAGAATAGCCTGGTGGTTGAGCCGCTGCCCGGAAAGCAGTAAATGGCAGTTTCGAATCCCACTGGTTCCAATTTTTTCAGACTTATGATCTTATGATTTTCATTACAGATCGAGCATACTGATCTTATGATTTTCATTACAGATCGAGCATACTGATCTTATGATTTTCATTACAGATCGAGCATACTGATCTTATGATTTTCATTACAGATCGAGCATACTGATCTTAAACAAATAGGAGTAATGCCGAAAATTTGTCAACAAATTATAATTTCCTCCTATAAAAGCCTCTTAATTTACTAAAAAATTTAATACAAAAGTTCTGATCTCTTCATCTTGCTTATAATTAGGCATGAAGAACTACCTACTCGAAGTGGTCAAGCAGTGCAAGGAACATGGCTACGTCCAGACACTGACCGGTCGAAGACGCTACCTACCATCCATCCACCACACTAATCCTGGAGCAAGAAACCAAGCAGAGAGACAAGCAGTCAATACTACTGTCCAGGGGTCAGCTGCTGACCTGGTCAAAACAGCCATGATCAAAATTGACCGGAGATTAGCAGTGGAGTATCCAGCGACTAAGAGATGCCATAGACATAAAGAGGAAGAGAAGTTAGGCGAGTGATAGAAGTTAATTTGTTCGACTATATTTTGATACCGTGGAGGTTTACGGTTCACCATGTGTAATATGAAGAAAGGAAGGAAATACAGGCAGAAAGATTGAAATGGAAAGAAGAGATAGAATGAACAGAGAAAATTAGAAGTATTATTTCTTGAAAGCGAGTGAAGTCCTGAAAAGGACTGTAAACCAGATGAGATGAGTAGTAGCGATGCTACTGCTCAAACCATTGCTACTCAAGCCATATTCAGCTCATCTCATCTGGTTTACAGTCCTTTTCAGGACTTCACTCACTTTCAAGAAAGAATACTTCTAATATCCTCTTGTCATCCTATCTCGTCTTTCAATTTCAATCTTTCTGCCAATATTTCCTTCCCTTCTTCATGAACCGTAAACCTTCTCCACATTATAAACTCCACCATGCAAATCTACAAAGATTATATTTTGATATTTAGTGTTAATTTTCAGTGAAAGGGAACATGCCAATTCAAGATACTATCAGTTTTAATGACGGAAGGGAAAGAAAGAATTATTTTTTTTTTAAATCAGAACCAGTTAAGAATTTTAAGCAAATTATGTCAGTTTCAAGTCTTGATCTAGTTACTGTGACCATCTTGAATTTGATGCTTCTTGAAATTAGCCAGTGATTGTAGATGCTTTTCACAGATTCCTGCCTATAGATTGTATTTTCATCTGCATAGAGTTTATTATTGAACACTATTTCTTTGAATCTCCAGGTATAGCACCTAGCCGTCGGAAGAGCAGAAGACTTCAGACCTCCAACACTGGATTCACTCCCTCAGGAGCATTCCTTGTTCTCCAGCTACATGATGAACTTATCTATGAAGTCCGGAGGGAGGATGTTGATCAAGTAGCACAGCTGATAAAGACTGAAATGGAGAATGCCATTAAACTCTCTGTGAGATTACCTGTTAAAGTGAAGGTTGGACCGACATGGGGAACACTTGAAGAAATGGACTTATGATGAGGGAGGGTGATGAAAAAGTGGCACAGCTAATGGCAAAAGCTCAAGAGAGCAATTAAGCCATTTGGATTGCTTTCTGCAGGGGATAAGTGATTAAGTATTATAATTTTCAGGAGGGGGTGGGTGTGGATTGATGACACAACTGATTCTGACCACCCTGGAGAATGCCATCTTCCTTGTAATTAGGTACCTTACCAAAAGTTAGAGCCGGGTCTTTTTGCCCTACATCTTTTTATCATAGCAGACATACAAATTCTTTAAGGTGGCTTTAGCCCAACACTGTGTGAATATCTGTGAGTGGATGTTTTAAAGAAATTGTGAGAGGATGTTTGATGAAATGTTTACAAGGTAATTTCTTTCATGTATATTATGAATTGATTCATGAGAATGCCGAGTGCCATGACCTGTCAAGTTTTAGACAATTACAAAGAGAATGTGCTTAAGAATGAAAAGCGCGTCGATGCCACATTGATCACAGCTGGCCTGTGACTGGTATCCGATTTAGCCATACTTATGACTTGAATGAATTAAAAGAAATTTCAATATTCAATATTTGGATAACCATTTCTTACTACTGTAGGTCAGGCACAATTTGAAACTACGCATCTTATCTATTAAAATCCAGTCACAGTCAGTTGCAAAGTTTTGTTGAAATAAATGAAATTCCATTTCAAGGATCGCTGTGTGCACGGATATAATGTGCACACACTCTACGACCAGCAATTAAATCAAATAAGTATATATATTGTATTTATTATATTGCAACGCTACAGAATTTCAAGTCTATTGTGAATTGGTATTGTCAAATTGAATTTGTATGTACATCACTGAATACCAAAGTATATTATGAAATGAACTATGCATGGAATACATTTTGCATCTATTTTTCATTTTTTTAATATAATTATGTAAATATATTTCTATATAAGTTGTATCATTTAAATGAATTGTATATTTTTACTGATTTCTATCCATTTTTCACGATTCATGTTTTTTTGTTCATTTTGGTTATCAATTACATGTACTCGGGCAAAAATGATTTTCTGAAATTTCTGCACGTGTCTCAAATTTTCAATGTATCATTCGGTATTCAATAATTCAATATTTGCACTGCTACTCATATACATTCAATTAACAAGTCATAAAGAGAATACTACTGCAAATGTATGCAACCAAATTCTTTTGTTGTTAACATTTATTTTCAACGACAACAAGAGTCAATAAATACATGAAATATTGGAATGAATGACAAATGTGTGCTTGCTTCATTAATTCAAGTGATATGGTACATCCTCAATGTAACATTCACTCAGTGACCATGTGGATTGAGAATTTCATAAAAGCAAGGACTGAGTGACATCATGAGATACAACCAATATTTTCAATCGATTTAACTATTTATGAATGGCCCTGATCTTAACCTTATACAAAATTTTGTTTCTCAAAAAGTTGAATTTCATGCTGAATTTCACAATTATTTTTTCAGAAAATTGGAAATTCAAAAAAAACATATCTTGCATTCGAACGATCTAAAATACATGCAACATGAGGCTTTTTATTACATGTAGTTCTCATTTGAGAATGTAATTGGCTGAATAAGAGGCCCTTGCATTTCCAGTCTGTTTGATATCGCTGCACCTGTGCATCCTTTCTGGATATTAAGGTCACCTTTCATAAAGTCATAACAAATGCAGAAGTTTAAATTCAGCCAATCAAATCGACTAATTTCATTAGCTTTGAGATGTTATTGTAACTTGTCATTCCAGTGCACATCAAAAAAACAGGTAATAGAAATTTTGACAGCTTACCTCTGATAATCGTGGAATACCTTTTTCTATACGCACTGTATAACAAGTTTAATGGAGTAAGACCAAGAGATTGAGTCAGCCTAGTCAAGTTCATGGGAGAATTTTTTTTCAAGCAGCTTTGTGACTTAGGAGAACTTCTACGCTTGACTTCATCCCCGCTGATCACACTTGAAGATTCTTGCAAAAATGTGTCTGATTCCAGGACTACATATTTGTTAATGGGTTTGTTACAACAAATACTCGTAACAATAGTACCAAAATAATGAGATTCAAACTGCATCTTTAGATTGAAGAATTACACTGACAAACACACTAATATGATCACCCTGATATAATAATAACAAATGTAAAACAGTGACATTCGGCATGCCTTACAAAAAAAATATATACACTTTACAATTTCATTTACAGAATTGATAGGGGCATATCCTTAGAATTTGATAGATCACCTATCAATAACTATTTGAAAAGGCAAGCAAGTAATGTTGATCTTATTTTTAAATCAGTTGGTCTATGTTGTTTTGCCGCCTATGTCCGAGGTACGTTCCTGAGCAAAGGTTTGCACAAATATCAAATTAAATGCTTTGCTCTAGCAAATCACATGCCTACCAACAAGAGGGCTGTTTCTATGTCTTGGTCATACAACGTCTTTAAATAATATGATCGAACAATGGCTGTTGCAGTAAGAAGTGGTAGATGTTGCTAAACTCAATTTGGAGACTGTTGCAGATAGAGACGTAACACTAAAAAGTCATACACAATTTGATTTCCAACCAATCAAATATAAGCATTCGGACTTGCATCTGAATTCTATAATTGTGTTTAAACACCACTCTCCAAGAGGCCTCTGATAAGTCTGATGCCAGTAGGGCAACTTAGTAGCATGTGACCAGTGAACTACATTTGTTCAACAGGCAATATTGAAGAAGCGCTCTGTGCTGACAGTAATTCTGACTGAGGTAATAATTATTGCAATTCATATCTTTGCAATTGAGATAAAATAAATCAAATGTGTGACTTGATTCATAGCTTGAGAGAAAGATCATGAAATCCAATTCCATTTCAAGCTTGTGCTCTGGAAAAAATCAAAATAAAGTCTACTTCTTGAAAATGAACAGCAAGGTTACAATGCTTGAAAGGAGACTATTCTAAAAATACTTTGGATACAGTTCAGTAACACTGGCTATTCCAGGATATGCCACAGTTGATTTGCTCACACCGAGCTGAAGGTCATTTTACTTCCCCTAGCACAACTATTTTAATATGTTCAATCAATAATGAATATTGGCATTTCCCTTGGCTTAGAGTCCAGCTTCATGTCTTCCAGGTAGAAGTTGAAGAAAAGATGTTCATGAAAATTCTCAGGAAAAATCTGTAGCAATCAGTTTCTAGCTATTAGACTATAAACCTTGCAAGGATATTCAGCATAGAATAGGACCAACACACCAATTACATGTCTGCACATCCTGATGTGTTGCTCATTTTCAATATTCAGGGCTGCCAATGTTTTTCCAAAGTCTGAATTATCTCCTAGCCGGTGGAGCATAAGGGGATCCTAGGAACTGATCAGCAATGCGTCCTGCCTCCCGAAGACCACTCAGGAGAGCACCATGGACAGTGGCTGGGTAGTTCCTGATGGTGTGTTCACCTGCAAAGAAGAGCCTCGGGAGGTTATTGGCCTGGGGTGGCACTCCAGGCACGATGGGTTTGGGAGTGACAGGTGTGGCCATCAGATCGTAGTCATTGCCTGACGATCCTGCGGCTACATAGGAGTAGGATCCTCTGGACCATGGGTCTGCACGCCAACGGGTTACCACAGCGTCTTTGGGCTGGATAAGGACAACAAAAAAGAATTCTATGTTACTGAAAGAGATAACTTTAATCATAAATTGCTCAATGGTGGGTGTTGCTGCATTTATCAAACTGCTGACAAATCATGTTCATTAGTTCAGTATTTTGTCAAACAGGTAAATGAATTCTTTTACACGAGCCCAAAGTAACCCGACATCAGTTGCAGGAGGAGACTTAAGTAGGCAATATCTGAAATATTGTGATTGAACTTCTGCTTGATGTATTAGGCATGCATTCATTAGTAGGGCTCTTCCTAATTGCTTAAAAATGTGTATGGCAAGCCTGCTCAAATATTTTAAAGAGGTACATGCATGCGCTTTCAAAGATGGACTCTAGATCTTTGGTATCTGGTTATTGGCCGAATCTAGTGTAGAGGGTGAAAAATGCAGAGCACAAAATGTTATCTAGAATGTGGATGTCTGTCTTCAGGTCAAGCTTTACTACTTTCTCCTCGATACTCTGCCATTTTCTTTTTAAAGCAATTGAGTCAGGAAAGTGCATATATTATGTGTGGGAAAGCCAAAATCAGATGACCAGGGTATTAATAGTTTAAAAAGTGCTTTTGAGATGTTGTTCCTGTGTATTAGGAGCCTTTTGAAAGTGGATTATCATTAAGAATTAGTCGGCTGTTTGCTTTATTTAATCAATATGGGGAAAGACAACCCCTTATCCAAAATGACAATCTACGCTGTGCATCATCATCATAAGCTGGGCTATAAGAATGTCCTGTTCAGGAGACACCATCTTACCTGTGGTACAGCATTGTTTCCAAAGATACCCCTGAGAACAGTGAGACATCGACCAACAATCACATCATCACTGACATTCTCCATAATCTGAGCAGCCTCGCCGGCCACCAAGGCTAGAAGAACAGGAGCTTTGTAGAGATTCCAGAATAGGAACAGCTCCCCACGGCTGGCAGTGGTGCTTCCAACGTGACCAAAGAGATTGATGACTGGGTCCCAGAAACACTTGTCAAAACACAGCACCACCTGATAAAGAAGCAACATTGACCTTTGTTAGTGAAATATATTTTCCTTCAACAAGTGGTCCAAATCAGGCAATACAAGGCCTTATATACTTACAGATAATAACATAAAACTTTAGTGATATTATAAGATAATTTTGATAGGCGCATATATTCTTTTTTAATGAGATCAAATTAAAAACTAATAAAAAACAACATCTGCCCTAATTTAAAAAACAAAGGAGGCAACAGACAAAACAGAGACTTCCTAGTAATATTACAGCAAATTGAATGTGATCTTGTTGTCAATGCAATTGCACAAAATATCTCTTAGAAAGAGACTACTTAGCAGAGGAGAGGACACACTTGGCATAACATGAAACCATCAATGAAATTCAGTTGATATGTTCCAAACAATGCTTTTGTTTAAGCAAGGACATACATACTCTAGCATTCACATATGGGTCGTGTTTTAACATGATGTCAAACTTAAAAAAATATTTTTGAACAGGGAGACATGGGGGGGGGATTTTCCAAGGATGTTCAGTATCCCCTACCTTATTAAGATTACCGTATCCCATTCTCTGTACTGCACTTGTCTTCCACTCCGGTAGAGGAGGTGAGAAGTGGACTACGGGTGGAGCTTGCTTGAGGACTCCTAGAGGAAGGGTACAGAGGGCAGCATCGGCCTTGAATGTAGTGCTACCACTCTGACCTTTGATGCTCTGGGTCACGACCTCAACACCTGAAACATGTTCAATGAAACATGGAATTATCACGAGATTGGAAAACATTATAAAAGTGAACAAGCAAATGATATCAACCAGAACCAGGTTGAGTTTCATGAAAGGAATTGTCAGATATTTCATGTGACATGTGTTTTATCCAACAGTTATCACAGTAACGCTGCTTTAAAAAGATTGGAAAACATTGTCAAAGTGAAAACAAACAAATGATATCAACTGGAACCGGGGTCAGTCATAGTGAAAAACAAACAAATGATATCAACCGGAACCGGGGTCAGTCATAGTGAAAAACAAACAAATGATATCAACCGGAACCGGGGTCAGTCATAGTGAAAAACAAACAAATGATATCAACCGGAACCGGGGTCAGTCATAGTGAAAAACAAACAAATGATATCAACCGGAACCGGGGTCAGTCATAGTAAAAAACAAACAAATGATATCAACCGGAACCGGGGTCAGTCATAGTGAAAAATAAACAAATGATATCAACCGGAACCGGGGTCAGTCATAGTGAAAAACAAACAAATGATATCAACCGGAAACGGGGTGAGTTTCATGACTTGTCCTGTTTGAACCAACAGTTATCACAGTAACGCTGCTTTGAGCCAATCATAATTAAAGTGATTGGTTAACATTGGTTTGACTTTTTAAAATCTGAGCTAGAAGGTCACACTTGTCACCTGTGTCTGTGATATGTTACAAAAATGAAGCCCAGAAAAAAATTGCGTTCGAAAATAATTATTTAGTGCTTCAAAAATTGAAATATAAAGTGACCGGAAACACCATCTTAATTTCATCCCATACACTTATGTGTACTATTTAGGTGTCTATAAGACGTCTATTTACAAAATCGGGGTTTGCCTTGTAGTTTTCGCTTTTCATTCTCAATAATGGTTATTTTCAGGGATTATTAGTTCTAATACATGCACTTGTACACATGTTTCATCTTGGTTTGAGAATTTTTTAAATCAGCTGCTCACAAAGTTAAACAATATCTTTAAGGAAACTTGTCAGATATTTGATGATTCCACTCACAAATTCATGAAAATGTCTAAAATGGGTCACTTCTGGGGAGCGTTTTATCATCATTTTCGTCCGACAAGTTGTCAGACACTGTTGATTGGCTAAGAAGCATTGTTACTATGGTAACTGTCAGATAAAATGGGACTTGTCGGATAAAATGTCTGACAATTCCTTGCATGAAACGCTCCCCCGATCCAAACTACGGCTAATTGATCCCTGCCTCCCCTGTGTGTGATCTCACTATGCCTCATAAAGTTTTAGGACAAAAAGATCTCATAATTGGCATACATGTAAATGCACAACAAAGATTCACAATCTTTGGTGATGCTTTTAAAAAAAAGTTATCCTGGTTATTCTAACATCTTGATGATTTAGGGCATAAAAAAACACCAGGGAATGATCTAAATTCTCAAATTTGTTTCGCAGCTTTGGTCATGGTGGAGAAGACTTCAGCAAAGTTCCGGTTGTAAAGATTTGTTACATAAGTCATTTCATAATGCAGCCATATACAGGGTGTTTCTAAAAAAAAGGTAACCAAAGTTCAAAGGTCGGCTATATTAAAAAAATAGATAATCTATTCTTGTGATTGCTATTTCATATTATTGAGTAAATAATCAACTTTCATTTGATACCTTCCTTGCGTCACAATTGTCAAGGGCCACAAAGGTACGGTCCATCGAAGGGGAAAGGTACAAAACCCACTTTTTCCAATATTTTGGGTTTTAATGCAGACGAATGAAACCCACCTTGTTGTAACATCTTTGTTTCATCAGTTTTCCTTCCAAATTTCAGTGAAATGCTATCTCCTCTGTTAACTTTTTGTGAGTTACTGGCATTTACATATTAACTGCCTATCTTCGATCTCTATTGAACACGTCGTTCACCCCTAACTTTTGCACCAACACCTTAAACATTTTCCCAGTACCTGATTGCCAGATTGTGACGAAAAACATGTATCTTATGCTAAACATGTGCCTGAAAGCCACAAAGGATGTGCTGAATCAAAATCGAAGCTAGACACTAGTTTTTTCCTAACATTTACTCGCAAAAAGCTAATAAGAAGGGTAACATTTCACTGTAATTTGCAGGGAAAATCTCTGATGAAACCAAAACCCTACAACAAGGTGTGTTTCGTGCATGTGCATTAAAACCTAAAACTTAGGACAGGTGGGTTTTGCACCTTTCGCCTTTGATGGGCCATAACTCTGTGAGCCTTGACAATTGTGACGCAAGGTAGGTGTCAAATTAAAGTTGATGAATCACTCAATTGTGTAAAATAGAAATTACAAGAATAATTCATGTATTCTAGATATAGCTGAACTTTGAACTTCAATTACAGGTGTACCTTTTTTAGAAACACCCTGTATAAAAAAATGTGTACAAAACCGTGATACCATTTCTGGAAAATCATATCCCTGAAATGCTATTAGTCTTGTTAATGACTAGGTAAAAATAAGAAATTGAGTTTCTGAGGTTTGGCCATATTTGGAATTATAGAACCTACATGTATCAACTACTATCAAATAATTACAGGACTTCTAAATACATGATCAAATTAGCTATTGCAACTTATGAGGGCGAAATCGCCGGTCGCCTTTGTGAATTTCCTACCCTGAAACACACATGGTATCAGAAGAAGCTATGGAGTCTATAGCCCCTTCTATTTGTATGTTTTGACAATCAGTGAGACCACGCCTGCCCTAAAATGGACATGTACAGTGTAATTAAGCTTTCAAAGACAACATTTCGGGTGGTGTTTTCATGCAACAAATTTCTAGGACGAAATGAAACCTCACAAGATAATCCCCTTAATCATGCTGAATAAATTCAATTCACGTTCTATGAAAATATTAAGGCCACAGAAAAACAAGTGATGCTTGTTGTTCAGTTCTCCAGACAACTTCTCTGTATCAGCAAAGGAAAATTAAATAATGGGAAGAAATATAGGATAGAAGAAATTTTTTTTAAAGTTCAAATGAAATTGATTATGAAATGAGCAATCTACGAAAGTTTGAAAAGTGTCAATTTGATTTCAAATTTCTTTCTATGGCCATCTTAAAAATAGTCAAGAGCACTCTCCCCATGTTTGTACATAAAGTCACCCCCCCCCCTTCTCTCAAGGTGAGCTGGTCTCCATAGCTCAAGATATATCATGGTAACATTTATTTGACACAACATATGCTCACTTCACATAAAGACAAGGGGCATCTTTAGAAATAATGGACACAAAGTTGAAAATAATTTGCAAATATTTTGAGACCTCTACTCAACTTCCTTTTCTGAAGCGATTTGAGGAGTGGCGAAGAAGTAAATTTTGACCTTTCTAACTTTTATAACTTTCTTATTCTATGTTGATGATCTTGGTGAAACTTGTCTTCAAATGGCTTCTCTATATTCTCTTCTCTCTAAGATCATTCAAATAACATGGTCACAATTAGATTTTCTTACTAATTACCTGAGTGGTTTTCAAAGATCTTATTTTTGCTAGTCTGCAAATGACATTCAATTTCAGGGTGTGGTCAATATTTTGTGTGATACATATTCAATATTTAGCTCATCTCTTGGTCAAGTCTGATTCCTTGAGGCTAAGCATATTAGTGTATTGATCATGTGCAATGGTTCAATGCAAAATTTGGCTATGGACTAGCCTGCTCCGGACTTTCGGTAATTGAATGGATGAATTTTTGAGATTTTGCACCCATTCCTAATTTGCTTTAGATTTGGCTTACCCTTTTAGAAGAAAAAGTCTAGCATCCCCTTACCTTCTTCTTCCTACTTTTCCATATGTTAGTATATATTGATTGTAAATCAAATTTTAGTGTTTTTTCTTCCCAGTCTCTTTGTATATTTAATGCAAAGGCACTATAAAAAACAAAATGTATTTTCATATCATGCTAATGGTAAAAGACATTCATATTCATCAAAAGTTTATTTCTTATTCGTAATTAATTCATATTGAAAACTCAATTTAGAAGAATCAAAGATACACGTATAAAAAAGTTGCAATTTTTGGTTCCTAACTTCCTTTCAATCATTGGAAAATTTATCTGTTGGTAAAACAGGGGACTATTTAATGAAAGATTAATTCTTTTTTTATGGTGCTTACATATACTCTCGAGAGATTTTTTTCTCTCTCTCTTTCTCTCTTGTCTTAATCACGATTTGTCTGTTCAATACCCACTGTTATTAATCTCACATTAACGAGATTACTGATTTATTTCTTCACTCATTCATTCACCTATTCTAAGATACTGAACAGCATTTATCAAATGTTTCAGAGTAGTGCATTATCACGAAACCTGTGGACAATCACCCTAATTGGTCCATGCATTCAAGACCAGCACACTTTCTATCTAATCTTGCTCGCAGGTTTTACAATGTCACCCTACCTTTAAACCTCCAATTAATACAGACCTGTTGATGTGTAATTGATCTGTCTGACCACGGTATTGAGCTTGATGTCCAATCCCTCGGACAAAGCCACAGGGACGCAGGAATAGCCATTACGGACGGTCAGATGACTTCCTGAGAACTCAAAGTCATCGTCCTGATCCCAGTGTTTGAGGGATAGGGTGGAGAGGGGCGTGGCATTGGCAAACTCTAGATTAGCAAAGTGCCAGTCAAGGATTTGACGGTCCCGAGATGAGAGGTAAACATCGCTGGTGAGAGGGAGAGGAAAAGAGATTTATTCTATTTCATAAGATTTGTTTTTATTTGTTTGATTTAAGGAAAAAAAAGAAAAAATGAAATGCAAATGATAGTTGAAATACCACTGAAGAGTAAGCATGTACATGTATGTAATACCGTAAGGATAAGATTCTCAAATGTATTTCAACTATCTCACGACAGCGAATAAGAGATCACATTAACAATTGGTAAATTATTTGGCATTTCCAGGGTAATTCTCATTTTAAAAAAAGGGACATAATAATTCATTGTCCCAACCATCTTGGGCCTGCAGCTTCAAAAACTTGTATGGGTTCTCAGGCACAAAGAGATTAACATTGCATCAATCGTGTAATTGCTTGCCAGTAACACTTATGCTTGAATAAGCAAACACGTTTGTATCTATCACATAAACATAAGGAAGACAATCTTTTATAATCTGCTTCTATATTCAGAAAGGAGAGTTGCTGGCCTCTGAGCATGGATGCAGTGTGTAGCATGTTTATTTGGGTTCATTATAGGTTTTGGACTGCAGGAGGAAAGATGGTGGAATCATGATTTGACAATTATTCCTCATTGTTTAATACGAGCAATGCAACATGACACTTGTCTAGCCATTGCTTTCAAACATGAGAACAATTAAAGTTGTTTTTTTACCTTGGTGGATTGTTTTCCAAGTCTTGGATCTTCTCTTCAAGTTCCTTCTGTTTCTCTTTCTCATTGTCATACTCCTGAAACCAAAGAAATTCAAATGTTATATCGGAGTTGCCTTTTTCTAGTCACCCTTTGATGACAATGAATTCACTTCACTTGTCATATACATGTACATGTATTTTTTATTATAATTTTGAATTACAATAGCAGTTTACGAGATATATTTTCAGCTTTTATAATTTTATGAAATACCTCCATCATCAAGATATTATATTTGTATTATAATAGGTCTTTTCCTGCAGTGCTAAATTGCTAAATTTACTACCCACAACCTTTAACTTTAGTTTATTTATGGTTAACAGTCAGAATGCATACCATCAACATCTGAATATTCAAAATCTAAAAACCTTATGTGATTGAAAATGATTGAAGAAACCAATAGACTTCCATATACCACCACAACAATGAAACAGACTACAAACCAACCAATGGCAGGTCGTTGGGTGATTTCAAGTTCAGTGCTGACCTTTTGGTGTTGGGTCAATTTTTACACAATTGTAACACCAAACATAAAATGAAGATGGTCCCGAGAAGTCGCTCACTAGTTGTTGAGATGTCAATAATGTGATCTGGATCAGTTTTACAAACTCTGGATAAGCTTTGGAGCAAGGGGAAGCAATCCAAATTTCAACACCAAGGCCAACACCGGACTTGACATCACCCATTGGGTCGGTCTGGAGCACTGATCTCTCCCTTATCTGGATGGGAACAATAATGCTGATTGGCCTATTCCGTGTTAAAGCACCGGAAGTTGGTACCTCCGCACGCCGAGTTCCCCCAAAAGAGCCAAAATCGAAGTAGAGTCTGGTTCACGACAATAGTATCAATCTTAATTATACTTACCAGATCAACTCTTATAACAGCACTTTTCAATGTGAATTTATACCTAATACAAAGTTTAAGATGTCGTCCTGTGCCATGTATAATTGCACTTATCGTGACGACCGTGGAAACAGAGAAAAGGGGATTACTTTTCACAGATAAGACAAGCTGGTGAACTGCATAGTTGTAGACTTAATGTAGTCCCATGTGCTCAAATACATGTGTGGTAATTCTAAATTACCAGAGCAAGTTTCCAAAACTTTAAAACTCCAGGGGGGGGGGGGTAATCGATTGTTGTGATTTATCTGGAAGCGTGATGAATTTACACCATGATTCTAATAAATATTCAGTTTATTAATATTCACAAATGTCACCAAGTTTTATGAGTTTATCAGTCATGTTTGGACAGAAGAATATCACGAGACACGAAAATACTGACCGTGTAGCCTGTATTCTGAAATTTGATTTAAGTTAAAACTGAAAATCTGCCGTTTCAGTCGGAGGAGTTAAAAAAAAATTTGCGAAGCATAGATCCTGACCGAAATAGACTGATTTTTTGGACAAGGACTGGATCTACAAGGTATTCTGAAAATTATTTTATCTTTTATTTGTGAAAGGACAATAAAATTTACAAGCTAGAGGTACATGTACGGTAGGACTAGGACTTTAGGGGGTTATGTAACTTGTGGCATGTGAATTTGTGATATTTCTCTGTCAACAATAGATCGAATAATTTTTTCCAAGAACTCATTTTTTAAACAAAAGTATGTAAAAAAAGACAAGCTACAGAGACGGATTTACAGACTTCAGAAATTTCACAGAACTTATTTTGAGATGCCGAATGTCTTCAAAGAAAAATATGTCTCGGTGGAGCAAAAAAAGGGGGGGTTATCAACCAGAAATTTAGGGGGTGACGCAAGAAAAATAACCTGACAAGCAAAAAAAAAGGTGATCAACCCAAAATTTAGGGGGGATGCAAAACAAAAGAAATAATCTGACAAGCATCGAAAAAAGGATATCAACCAGAATTTTAGGGCGGACCACAATGATTTTAGGGGGGTCCACCTGAATTTAGGGGGGATGCAGGAAAAAAATTGACAAGCAAAAAGAACAAAAAAAAGTTGTCAACATAAATTTTGGGGGTCTATCCCCTACCTAAAATATAGGGGGACAGGACCCCCCCCCCCCCCCCCCCCCGCTTCCGCTGCCTATATGAACAAACTCCCTGGGTAGAGGATAATTGAAGAGGGTCGATCGACGTGATAGAAGGAGAGAGAGAGAGAAGGTCAAGTCCAACTCAGAAAAATATTGATTTGAATCAATAGAGAAAAATCAGACAAGCACAATGCTGAAAATTTCATTAAAATCGGATGTAAAATAAGAAAGTTATGACATTTCAAAGTTTCGCTTATTTAAAAAAAATTGTGATATGAACAAGCCAGTTACATTCAAATTGAGAGAGTCGATGATATCACTCACTCACTATTTCTTTTGTTTTTTATAGTTTGAACTATACAATTTTACGAATTTGACGATTATAGGACCTCCTTGCCTGAAGCACAAAATGTTAGAATAATGGAATACCAACCGAGATGTGCATATAACTGTTAAGTGAAATGAAGCGAAACTTTAAAATGCCATAACTTTCATATTACATCCGATTTTGATGAAATTTTCAGTGTTATGCTTGTTGAATTTTTCTCTTTTTATTCAAATCAAGTTTTTGTTGGGGTGGACTTGTCCTTTAAAGGGCGAGTCCACCTCACGGAAACGATTATTTGAATAGAGAGAAAAACCACACAATAATGCTCAAAATTAATCAAAATCAGAAGTAAAATATGAAAGTTATATTTTTAAAGTTTTACTTAAGCGATGAGATTTTCGGTGTTACACTTTTTTTGGGGGTGGACTTAAATTAAAGGGGGTTTCAAGCCCAGTGTTATAAGCCTGCATAACCTAGAAAATCGTCGCCCTATCGATCCTAAGAGGTTATTTGGCAAACCTCCAAAATACCCCTAGACAAGTCAAAGATTTCATCCATTCTTCCTTAGGTGAGAAAAACACCAATCCCTTCAAAATTATGTTTCCGAAATGTACTGGGAAAGTACCATGGTTTCAAGAAAATTGCGAATTCTGGCACCTTAAATATATGAAGTTTTGTTTAAAAAGCAAGCGCTTCAGTGTGCAGACAGCTAGCGTATCGCTCACAATGCATATGCTAATGGAGCGATCGCGTTCTTTTTGGGGAACTGGTATGGCGGACAATAGAACTCGCTGGCTTCAAACAAAGGACCCTCCCCGCATATCCAGTTAGGGGAGAGATCAGTGGTCTGGAGTCGGTTTGACTGGTTTGACTGTGAAATAAAGTTGGGCATAACTTGACAAACCTTGCATGCTGCATTGAGATCTCTGAGTTTACTACGAACCACAAACTCAGCAGTGATATCCCTGGTCTGTTTGCTCTCTGTGGCTTTCTTGTGCTGTCTGTTCAATTCCTTGATCTTATCTTGTAAGGACAATATCTGGGGAAGGAGGGGGGATAAGGAGAATGTGTCATCAACATATGTCATCTGACAATCTGATTTTGCACATCAACAAAAAACAATATTCCCTTTAAGCAAAACCGCATCTAGGAGTTAACACCTAGACTGACTTACTTACTGATTTATGTGCATAGGACGATGTGTCCCTTCGCTCTCCTACGGGTGATCTTTTTCCAGGGTGCTACATAAGCACTTGCCCGATTGCCCGGGGCAAGTAAAAGTTAGAGTTGGGCAAGTGAAATAGATTTTGGGGCAAATATATTCCAACTATTTAAAAATATACTTGCCCAACTGTAGCACCCTGTTTTCCATTCATTTCTATCCTGGAACTAGACAGTCCAGTATAAATTGCATAATAGCCAATGAAATGTAAACAAAATGAATTGGTACCTATATTCATTATGATACATACCTTGGACTGTACTTGCTTGAGTTCATCTTGGAGACTGATGATGTTTCTCAGATAATCTCCTTTCTTCTCTTTCACCTGCTTCTCCTGTAATCTAAAGATCAAACAAGGTTCATTTGCAAGTCTTGTACAAGGGTGTGATTTGAAATCATACCGCTACTATGTAAACAATAAAAGTTTATATCCAAAATAGAACAGATACAAGCCCTCAATAGTTTTCCATGAGTAATAACTGTTTCTAGGTAATATTCAAATTTATCAATCATTTCTCTCCCTCTAACCCCAACAAAAAATAAATCAACAAATCAATAAAAAGGTTTGTGATGTATTCTTTCTTGTGGTGTTAACATCCTAAAGTTTATAGACTTTATGCATTGATCAGGTCAGTGCCAATGTCTTGCGTGCATTGGAGATCTGCAGCTGGCGCATCTCTGATTACTCTTGTTTATGTGTATTCCTATATCCTCTGAGGGAGGGCGCTACGAGATTATGGCATCATATGCATAAGGTCTATTTCTGGTTCTAATGGAGTTGGTAACATCTCAAAGATTAATCTTACTTGATGACTAGTTCCAGAGCCTCGCCTAATGAGACGGGCTTGCCTAAGAGGTAATTGAAGTCTAGTTGATGAGAGAGGTACGATGTCGCTTCAAGTAATCGATTGAATTCTCTCTCAACCATCTCATCCTTATCCTTGGGGATTTGCTGCAGTGGGCAAAAATAAAGAAAAACAATGAAAATTTGTGTTTACAGAGATGAGGAATGCAGCAAAACAAATCCCCTTGTGGGATATGGTGCAAGTAACTTTGAACATTGGCACATTGAATCTTATGGAATTGGAAAAATCTATCTGACAGGAAAAATTCAAGTCCATAATTCTGACAGATCTGGAAATAAGGTAATAGCATTACTATATTTCATTGAGTTAAATGCACATCGGTTAAAACAAATGCACATTGGTTAAAACAAAGAATGGACTGAACAGACAAGTATTGTTGATGAACTTGTGCAATCATTTTAATGATGAAGCAGATAAATTATAAACCTCAAAAGATTGACCACAAGCCATTCCATAGTCACACTCACCGTCTGGCCACCACTCTCAAAGAGTGGACACTTCTGCTTGACCTTAGCTAGCTCCATGTTGACCTGTTTGCTGATAATGGTCATTGGGTTTCCACCCAGACCAGTGACCACCATGGCACCAAGGTCAGCCACATAGTTGTTCTTGCGGTATGTCGTTACACGCCCACCGACCCGATCTCGAGCTTCAAGAAGGATGACGTCGATACCGAATGTCTGGAGCTGCCTGCCAGCAGTCAACCCAGCTATACCTGATCCAATAATGATGACCTGGAATACAAGGAGGGTCAAATTGAATTAAGTTTGGTGAAAGATGATTTTGATGGTTAAGATCAAGATACTAGTAATTGCTTGGTAAAGCTAGCAACATTAATGCTCAATATAATAATGCAATATATTGAGTTGAAATATCAACTCGCCATAGTGTCGATGGGTAGAATCAACAGAAAAATCAAAGAAATCTTTCTTAATTGCAACATAATTTGCTGGAAGTCGTAAATGTGCAAATAGGGAAGACATTTAATACGAGTCATTAAAGGAAACTCTGCTTAAGTTGACCATTCAAGAGTCAAATAATCGCTGTACAAGTCAAAGCATTTCCTTTTCTATACCAGGAATTAAGGGTAAATCATCCCAACCAAGGAGGAATGAATAAGCAAACTGCCAATTACATGTACATGTAGGATCAAGAGTAGAGTTTGAAAGCATTCTATCCCATATCAATGCTATAATTTCATCAAGGAATTTATCTCACGAAGATTTTGTGGTGATGAGCAAACAAACAACAATTCATTACAGGATCAAGATCAGACTATGTAACCATGATATCTTACAATTGTTGCTCTGATTTTATTAAGGGGTTTACCTTGTATGAAGATTTTTGTGGTGGCGGTTGGAGTCTCTTATAAACACCAAAGTTGATATAGCCATGTCTTTCTAGATAGGCATGAACACGTACAATCAGCTGAACATCACCTGAAATAAACAAATAAAACATCAGTTTAAAATAAAAAATCCAGTGTTGACAATAATGAAATGAAACTGACACAAAGAGCATTTCTTATTTCACAATTACTAGATAATAAATAAAGCAGCTACGGTATTTTGCCACGATCAAGTTTTTTTTTCTCTCTAGGAAAGGGGTATTCTTAATTTACACAAAGTGTATGCACAACACAGGACTAAAATATACGTCAATTCACATTCATTTCAAAAGATAAAATACCCAAAAGCTTGAAAACTTACTATTGTATGGTGCTTCAATTTGAGGAAGGGCAATTTCACAGGTCAGCTGTACTTTAGGGTTCTCAAGCCAAAGTTGAAGCTGTGTATATCGAAGAACAAAAACAAGAGAAAAACTTTATCCTGTAAAAAAGCTGAATAGAACAAGTGCTGACAAGAGTACACTGGTATAAAAGCCATACATGACCATTACATCAGTTATCATGTCTAATAATAAATGAAAGTTAAATACACATTTATTTCAAATTGTACACAGCAAGTCAAGTACACTGTACATATGCATTAATTTGGAAACATTTCTTCCAGTAGCGCCTGAGCTTTCTGATCTGATAAACCTTTGGAGTGGTGAACCCAACTCTTTGACAGACCAGTACCAGCCGCACAGAAACATTGTTAGTGCTAACAAAGCAATAACAGAGATCTGTTACAACCAGTAATGTTGCTTAAAGGGGAATCCAACCTTGGCCATAAAATTTTGTGTTTTTAAGGAGAAAAAATAAATTAAACAGAATGGTGAAAGTTTGAAAGAAATCGGACAAGCAATAAGAAGGTTATAGCTGCTTTAAAATTGAGATCATTAATAGTATGTGGATTTCAAATTTGCAACTGGCTAAGTAAATTATGACAAGAGGCAAGGACAACTTTCCCACAGGCCATGTACTTTATTATCAGGGATTTGTGGTTTTCTCCTAAGTACCCATTCCCCTGGGGCAGAAATCTAAATATAACCCAGGTAGTATATTGTTTTATGTCCTCATGAAAGAAAAATATAATTTGAAATAAAACTTTTGGGAAAAATGACATTTTAGCCATAATATGTATTGGAGTACGGTTTCTTTGTAACCCTTGTTGACTTACAAGCAATAAGCTAACAAGCAATAACAGAGATCTGTTACAACCGGTAATGTTGCTTGATGTTACATCAATGCATTGTTTACATCTTGGATAAACGTTTGACATCACAATCTGAAAAGTGTGACTTGGCCTTCTGTTAGTGCTCTGTTAGCGCCAACAACATTTCTGTGCGACTGGTATAGAACGTTACAGTGACAATGGTTTCTTTGTAACCCTTGTTGACTTACAATCCTGTTCCTGATGTATAAGAATAGTTTCTGGGTTTGCATGGGACTGTGTATGATATCAGGAAAGCAGGCAGCCTCTTGGGATGTCATCTTATCATGGGGTAGACGGGCAGAGAAAGCAGCACCCTCAAGACCTGACCATTGGCAGTAAAAAAAAAAATTCTTCACATTTCCTTAAAGATAAATGAAAGTAGTTGCAGTAAACACTGATTTCACGAGAAAGTGTGTGAAACCAAGCTTAATTGTCACTATATCATCGAGGATCTAGATCTGGTACAATTACATAAACTAAACTTTGTGAAATCTTGAAATCTATGCTGAAAAATTTTCACACTGAAAATCACCAACCAGCCAGACTGCAGGTCCCAAGAAAGTGGCTTCTTTCATCCAAGTGATATTCATGACTTGAGTTGTTTTGCATATTTAATGAGCTTGATGCGGACCAAAACACCTCTTTTCATTCGGTCATTGCTGCTCTAATTGTGCATCGAATTTCATGAATTTGGTACCATCGTAAAGAAGAAGAATCATTCTTTCAGGTCATGTGTTTGGATTTATTCAAAGATTTTGTAATATAGGTTAAAATTTTGATCTAAAATATGCTACAAAATAAATATTTTCACCTGACAAAAGCTGCTATTTTCACACTTTATTTATGTTTGAGCCCAAATGATTTTTATATCATGATAAAGCTGAATATGTATGGTTTAAAATGATATAGGTTTCAAAATAAGAATTGGTTTAATCGGGTCAAGATCACACTTTTCATTTGCCAAGTACATAAAGCAGTTTGAAAACAAGAATACTGCACTCTGATTGGTCAAAGAGACCACCCAGTGGCAAATTCCAACTGTTCCAGTGCCTGGGTTCGTGGGAAGGTCACACTTCCCATGTGGTTATCTCCTCAAATACCCCGCGCCTGTTGTTCTGTGAATCTTATCCAGCCAATCAGGACTCTGGATTTCATGCAAGTACAAAATTTCAGAAATCTCATCTTGTACCTTGGTGGGAAAAGTGTGATCTTGACCCGATTAAAAGGTGCCGCATATCAAGAGTGGCATTGTGAGAAAGTACAGAAGTTCAGCTTTATGGTGGTATAGATATCATTGAGGCTCAAAATAAAAAGTTTTGCACAATTTGCAAAAGAAAACAGAGGAAGAAAATTCAGTTCTGAGGCACACTTTCAGGCCAGAAATTTACTTATTTAACAAAATATTGTATACAAAATAAATGACCAATATGAAAGAGTAACTTTTACTCTATCTGATGGTGCAATAATATTTCATTTAACTTGAGGTTAAAACAGGTAAATTCTTAGAGAAAGAAAATCTCACGAATCACGAGATTTTGCAAGGAGGAGGATTCAGCCACGAGATGATTTGGATGAATCTGGCCTTTTTGCTCATTATCATAGGGACCTGCGGTCTGACTGTAACACAGATAAGCACACATGGGACAGAGTATTATTATTGCTTTTAATGTCAGCCCGACGCTTGACCCGAATCCTGTGCTTATTTGCTAATTTCTCAGCAATTACACAATTTCTTCCAGAATCCTTTGGCACATATCTTTTATTTATACAAACAGACAGTTTGGTGGTCATTTCATTGGATTCTGTACGAACTCATTTTGAAGTCGTTACCACAACTGGAATTTACCTTATAATATTAGGTTTACTATTATGATTCCAGTCCTGACAAGCATAGAGTGTTTCATAATGATGTTTGTAAAGTTACGCATGACTATACACATGAATGGAACATGTTCTTGGGTGGTTAGTCAGTTGCATAGGGATTATCCTGTAGCAAAGAAAAGGTTCACCAGTCATGCATGAAGTTATTTGTAATTTACAAACAGCTTCATGAAACACCCACTTGGTTTTATCAGAGTATTACACAGATGGTTACAGGATGTTCTAGAAAGAATAAATTCATTCCATTTTCAGGCAAGATGATAAGTACAAAGAAAACATCACATAGTTAGCACAAAAATGAATTGGATTTTTATCAAGGACCAGGCAATGAAAAAAAAAGTTAACAAATAAAAAAGAAAATTACTGTTTTAAACTGAAAATTTTGGGACCGATTTTAACATGATATCCAGAAAATAATTTGATAATTTACCCTTTTACTTCTATTTTCTTTTTATACTTTATTTCTCAGTCATGGAACTCTTGGGGGCAACTGCCGCCAACCCAAAGCCCCCACCCATTTGTATATCACTGCTCCATACTATTAACTTAATGCAGTGTCACACAGTTCCCACAAATGTCAGATTCCCAAACGTTATTGTTTGAGATTGATATACCTTTTGGTTCAGACAGCTCTTCTTCCGGTTCCTCTTCTTCTGGGTTTTTGGCCGTTCTCTTGGATTGTCTCTCTTCTTCTGAGAAGTATTCATCCTCAGAAAGATTCGCCAATTTTTCATCCATTTCCCGATACTCAACCTGAAAAGATATTGGAGGAATACCAGTAATTATTTTTTTTAAATAAAAATATGGTTGAGAATTTTATTCCAAAGAATTGTGTCAAAACTCATTGTCTGATCCACTAGCGTACCTACGGCGGGGGGGGGGGGGGGGGGGGGGGGGGGCAGGGGGCTTGAAGGCTTTTTTTTTCCTTGTCAAATTTTTTTGGCGGGCGGTTTTGCCCCCCGTGTGGACAATCCTAGTTACGCCACTGGTCTGATCGCATATATTTAGTGAATGTGTAGACTAAAGTCATCTACATTCCTCCTGTGCAAATTTGGGTCCTATAGTTGCTCAATTAACCCTAAAAAGACTGGGCTATTTTGGAGGCTAGAAAAACTGGGGGGGGGCCTTTTGGGCCCCCCCCTAAGATCTCGGCCGTTGGTCGTCCGATCGCAACCAAATTTGGCACACACATCCTTTGTCATGTCCTCTAAAAGAAAAACATAGTCAAATTACTGATATTCATTGTATTTTTTAATATATGCATAATTAATTATGCGAATCTATGCAAATTTTTATCAAAAAATTGAATTTTTCATACTTTGGTACCTATTGTGGTCCATAAATTCCCGTTTCAAGGTTTTCAGCTGTAAGAAGAGGTTGTTTATCATGGAATTGTGTTATTTCGTGCTTGAATTATTAGATATATGCTTATGCAAATTAGTAATTACTAAATATGCAAATAAGTACTCTGCATGCGTTATGTAGAGAAATGCAACATTTGGCATGTTTTATTGCATTACACTCTCTTGCAATGAGCCAAAGCAATCTTAGAAGATAAACAAGTGATGTGTTACATGTACACTAGCTGGTGAAAACAAAGCATAAGAGATATCACATAATTTATGCAAATTATATTCATAATTAATTATGTGAATATGCAAATTTTTATCAAAAAATTGAATTTTTCATATTTTGGTACTTATTGCGGTCCATAAATTCCTGTTTCAAGGTTTTCAGCTGTAAGAAGAGGTTGTTTATCATGGAATTGTGTTGTTTCATGCTTGAATTATTAGATATGCTTATGCAAATTAGTAATTACTAAATATAGTTGTGCAAGCGATTCTGGTATTTTGCACTACTTTTCTTATGTTTTTCTTTGATTTTAATTTCTTATGTATTTCTTTATTTTGCATTTCTTATGTATTTCTTTATTTTTTTATGCAATGTTTTTCATTATTTTCATATCCTAGAACTGCTACTTGAATTCACAAGTGACATGATATAGAAAGAAACAAATAAAAATGTAGTTAGAAAACAATGTGTATAACATTCATTCAAATACCATACACTTTACACACAAACGAATACAAATTTCAATTTCTTACGTGACATGTGATACGACAATGTTACGTAACTCCGCAACCGCGGCATGGGGGTATACAAATTTGGTATCAAAATTTGCGCAAAACTCAAGAGAAAAAAGTCATGAAATGGCGGCGCGAACGCTTCATGCGCAAAAAAGTTATCGCGATTTATGTACAGGGGGGGGCCTAAAAGGCCCCCCCCCCAGTCTTTTTAGGGTTAAACTTGATAGAATGTAAACTGTTAAAGCTATGCTATTTATAAATTTTCTCAGCATTTCTTGAATTCATCGCCTGTCCATTCACTGCTGTTTATTTATTCTTTGCTGGAGACCCATGGACAGCTTGGCTTTTGTGGAGAATCTTAAAAGCTCTCTACCATGTCACCCTAGCTTCTCTATAAACAAGAATAGGCAAATTAAGCTCCTTCAATCTCTCATAGTAAGAGCAGAGGTAGCGGAACATTCTCAAGGGCACCAATATGTTTACTTTGTATGGATTTCCCACAGCGTGACCATCCATACTCGAGATGAGGCCCAACACAAACCTTGAAAAGTCTCTTACACATATCTTCATCAAGAAAAAAGTACAAACCTGCTAGTCTGTTAGCTTTTGAAACAATTTTCTATAGATCTATGTGAGCATCAATTAAAAGTCATCTATATCAATGCCCAAATCCTTCAAGGAATCAACATGCTCTAGATAATAGAAAATGTTACCTTTCATTAAATGGGAGGGCAATTTGTCACTTTGTTCACAGGTCCAAAAGTAAAAGCTTTATGCTTCTCAGGATGGCAGTTCAAAAAATTTCAGATCTGCATAAAGCACACCTGCACACAGCCCTAATATTTTGAAAACTAAAGGCCTTAAAGTGCAGTCTCACTCATAAAAAAATACAAAATGTGTGTTAATATCAAATTCAATGTCACTGAGAGCACAATATTCCTGGGGGTGAGGGGGGCACTCAAATTATTTTTTGATGGGGGTGTGCCTCATTAAACCCTGAAATGGGGGTCTAAGGAACTGACCACAAGGGTAAAATATGGGGTCATGGGAACTAAATATATACATGTACTTGGCAGTGTGAAAAACAGGGTCTACGGAACATGATCGCGGTACATTCGGTACAAAGCACACTAGCACTGTGCATGTATATATGGGCACTAGCGGTGCATAGAGATCTTATCAGAGAGGGAAGGAGTTGTGATGCCATGTGTGCAGCTCTCGCATGCGGATCTCACAGTGGACAATTTTGGCAGAGCAATGGTGGAACAGAGATGTTTCTTAACGGGGGTCTTGCCAGCAGAGCGGCTTCTGAACGGAACTTTTGTCATCCAGATCATCTAGAGAACTAAAAATTATGTCTGAAAAAGGGGGTCATCAAAGCAGCACGTCCCTGTGCCACCAATAAATGTGAGTGCCCCTCCCCCCCCCCCCCGGAATATTTTTAGCATTTTTTTTTAATTATTCAATTTGCCTATTTTCTTGCAAAAAATATCTGACTTAATTATCAGTGTCATTTTCTCAGTACACTCATGTACACTACAGTACAGAAACATATCCAAGCTTTGTAGATCGATACAAAGAGACATTAGGTACATGTACTTGGTCATCCTAATCTTTCACCCTCCCCAGCCTCCAATTCATTATTTTTGTTTTTAAGAATTTTCTGTTTTTAATTTACCCGTGGTCTTTTCCTCCTGCTTGTTCTTCGGAGAGGTTCATCACTTCCATTGGAAGCATGGCCTTTGTGACTTGATCCATAGCTTGAAACTGGCATGATGCTGTAAACTGGTGTTGGACGATGCTTTCCAGAGCCCGAAGCTTGAGAACTGGATGACTTCCCACTCCCATGACCGCTGGCGTGGGATGCCATGGTTGTCTTCGGTTCTGCCCCGCTGGCCGAGGCGGGTAGGCTTGCAGTCGCAGTCCCCTGGCCTTGTTGTGCTGACTGCGGAGGGCTATTTCTCTCCCTCTTTTTAGCGCCTTCGTCGCCACTGTTGTTCGTGCTGCCACCGGATTCCTTGTCTTTCTTCTCCATTCTTTAGAAAAATAATGTAAAATATAAGACTAAACAAAGCGAATCCCGGCGATGCTCAAGAAAACCCCTCTCGATGCCCCGTTTTCACAAGCATCCTTTGTTGTATTATTCAGGTCGAAGGTGAAATCAATCAAGTGATGCATTGTGGGTAATGACTAAATTAAATTAGATTTTGATCGCCATGATTGTGTGATCCGGTTGATTTGTCAGTCAAATTTCGTTTCTCAGACGCATTTCAAGATATCAAACCCATCTCACATTCATCAAAATGATGTCTTCCGGAAATTTGCCTCCCAACGCTTACCAATCTTTATCGTCGAGAGTGATGAGGGTAAGAAATCTATTGACGATATATTTTTTCACAGTGACTGAACCTGTGAATAGAACTGACTGTGTGATAAAGATTCGGGACGTCATTGAAAGGGTGTGTGTGTATGTGTGTGTGTGGGGGAGCGCGGTATTTTGATGCTGTGGATATCTCCGATCGCCCTGCGATGAACATATCGAAATGTCTTGTAGTGCTGATTTATTTTATAGGGGAAATTACAAATTATCGTTAGAAAATGAAATATAATATATAGAGTATTGCAACTTAAGAAATGAACGAAAAGTATGACATTGATATATGTTTATTTCGCGATGACAGGGTATATATATATGTTTCTCTCGCAATTCACTATTGCGCACGGCTTGCTGCGGCATTGCTGCACACAGGTCGAAACGGAACACTTGGCTGCAGCTAGACGGGGTGATTTGGCATCATATTAAATCACCAAATCATTATCATAATACGTTGCCGATTTGAGAACTGCAAACTGTGATGATCGCCCATGATCGACAATATTGATTGAAGGATATCCATTCTCGTAGTCCAAAGACTGATATGCAGTGGTTACAATGTATGTACAAGATAAAATAAATAATACAATTAAACATTCGAGAAATAAATAGTAATTAGTTACATACATGCACAATCAGAAAGTAGTAGGCCTACTTTTTATTACAATAATATTTTTTTATTATTTTGACTTTTTATAACAATATTTGGTGGAGTACTTCGTACTTAATATAAACAGAACTTGACCAAAGAAACTCTTTTAAACTCTTCATAATGCCTTAGAATAGATATGTCCGACGCTAATTATTTGATCGATCACGTATCTTTATCATCGCGGCATTAATTATTATCATTATGTTATTATTATTATTACTATCATTGATTCGAAATTCTACTCAAATTTATTTCCACATTAAATTTGATAAGGTAATGCAGAAACACGTATTCAGTTCGAAATCATTATTGTGGGAATTAATTGTCAAATGCCGAAGGCCTATCAGGGTAATTCCCAAAGGTATAACTTTATAACATGTTTAAAATACAAAAAAAGAGAAAAGAAATGCACCCTTCCACATGGCATTCAGAAATATAAATAGAATAACATAATAACAACCAGACAAGACCCTCCCCCCCCCCTCAAATAAAGGCATATTTTGATAACTTTATTTTAGGATTCATAACTACGTAGGTATAAAGTAGGGTATATTTTGATTTCTTATTGTGGTAATTTATTCCATAACTTTGGTCCTGCAGTTGTAGTGAGAAATTATAATTTCGCGGAATAATAATTTAGGTAGATATGGAAAAGATTTGATTGATATGGGTGGCATATTTACATACTTTTTTTTAAATTATATACAAGACAATTTTCTAATCAACTACGGAAGTATATTTGGAGTAAGAAAACATAAAGATATATATATATATATAATATTGTTGATATTCTTTTTTAAAGGTCAAGTTCACCCCCACAAACATTTTTATTTGAATAAACAGAGAAAAATCAAACTAGCAAAATGCCGAAAATTTCATCAAAATGGGACACTATATGATTCTGTCAAGTTGGTCCTTACTGTAAAATCTATTAAAAATGAAAAATATTGTATAATTCAAACAATAAAAGAAAACAGTGACGGTGAGGGACATCATCGACTGTCCCATTCGAACTGTGCATATCACTGTTTTGTGAAAAATAAGCAAAATTTTAAAATGTCATAACTTTCTTATTTTACATCCGATTTTTATGAAATTTCAGCATTGTGCTTGTCTGATTTTTCTCTATTGATCAAATCAACATTTTTCTGAGGTGGACATGACCTCTGAATCAAATTCTATTTCAACAGGACTTTGCACAACATCCCCTTACTATATTAAAGTAGTTGAGATATGGCAAGATCAATATTTATTTATTTATTCAAATGTATTTAATCAGGATGACAAGATCAGCTAAAAAACTGATTTACATCATGGTCCTGACATTAAAAACAAAAATACATGTAAATCAATATTATATTTAAAATGAGATAAAAATCAAATTAATATCTGAAAATTTGTGCTTAAAGTGATACAATGCAATACAAGAAAATTAACAATATGTTATACAAAAAAATTAAGTAAATGTAATGAAATTTAAGTTATTATCAACAAATTATAAGTGCACAATAATTCGGAGACGAAGGGTATGAATTAATGTTTACAGACCTATATAAAAATCGATAAACATCAGGATAATGAAACATATTTATAAGTTGAACACTGATATGAAATAGAAATTTAAAAAGTGATAACATTTACATAAAAGAGTACATGCATAAGGATTAGTGTTTCATGTATTTACGAACCAAATACACTCAGGCAATGTAGTACATAACAATTGCACATCAGGGTTTTAGAATTAATTTCTTGAATTTAAATTTAAAATTATCGAATAATGTTGCATTTTGGAGACTGCATGGGTGGAAGCTCGTTCCATATTTTAGCACCAGCATATTTAAATGATTGTTTGAATAATTCTAGCTTAGGCTTAGGTATTATTGCAAGACTGCGTTTCTTGTGTTTAATCCTTGGCGGTCACAATACATCCCAATTTCATTACATAATCGTCCAGGAGCAGTGCCATTTATACATTTGTATATGTTGTTGTAAGAAATTAGTTGTGTCTTTGGTCAATGTTTGGCCACGACAAGTCCGTCATTAACTTAGTTCCATTGTATTTCTCGTAATCAAAGTTTTTCGTGACTATTCGTGCTGCTCTTTTTTTTGCGTGTGTTCTCAACAATTTCCTTTTGTAAACTTCTGAGCAATTACCCCATACAGAACATGCATAATCATAGCATGGTTGAATTGTGGATTTATACATATTATGTTTAATAAGTTAGAGTTACAAATTTAGTAAGTTTGACAAGAATATCACTTTGTATGCGACAGATTTACAAAGAATATTTATAGTATGAGCTTTCCATTTCAACTTATCATCAATCATGATTCCAAGATACTTCATGTTATTGAATTGCTCAATCTTGTGCCCTTCAATATAAATGTTAAGTTCATTTAAGGATTTTGATTTTAGCATAACCTTAGTTTTATCTTAATTGATTCGAAGTCTGTTATTAGCATACCATTTATTAATTTCAACCATGTTTGCCTGTAATTTTGCATTTGCATCGGTATTATCTTTTCCACTATCATAAACAACCACATCATCAGCGAATATTTTGCATGAACCATTTGTAACATATTCTGAAATATCATTGATGAAGATAAGGAAAAGGTGGGGCCAAGGGCACTGCCCTGAGGAATACCTATAGTAAGGTTCCTCATCTGTGATCGTTTACCTTGATATTGTACAGTTTGCTTTCTATTAGCAATATAACTCTGAAACCATTTAAGCTGATTGCTACATATTCCATACTTCTATAATTTATAAGTCAGTGAGTCATAATCGATGCAATCAAAGAATTTGGAAATATATAAGAAGCAAGCAGCTACTTTTTCACTCTCATTTACGGTTTCATAAAAATCATCAAGTATACGATGTAGACTAGTTGAGGTAGAGTGATTAGGTAAAAAGGCTGATTGGTCGACATTGATCTTGTCATTTTATTATAAGTATTTCAATAGTTGGTATTGAACCTCTTTTTCGATGATCCTAGCAATATTACTAACAACAGAAATAGGCTTGTAATTATTTTTATCTTTCTTTGAACCCTTGCCTTTATACACCGGGGTTGCTCGTGCTATTTTCCGGTCGTCGGGTATTTTGCCAGAAGATAAACTTAATGTACATTAGGGTTCTTCTTAAACAATACAGTTTAAGAAGAATATTGAATGGGACAAGTTTCTTTATTCTATTCATTATTGCACCAATAGCTTTATATCTTTGACCTGATACATAAGATACATGCTCTTTCCATGCCCTGTTTCCATTTCAGTTTGTCATCAATTTTATCTTCTAAGAAATTTGTAGAATTTGCAATCGATATTTTGTTTGTTGATACTTATTCTTATACAAGATGTATTAATATTTTTTGTTTTTTGGCTGAAATAATTTACAGGAATTTTTCTGAATTTAATTTTAATTTGTTTTCTTTAAATAAAGTATTGATTTTTTGAAGTTCTCTATTAAAAATAAGACAAAATGATTCAATATTTTCCCCAGCTATAAATAGACATTTATGTCATACGCAAAAAAATATTAAATGTAATATACTACTTACATATTGAATGTCATTTATAAATAACAAAAATAATAAGGGACCCAATACTGATCCCTGAGGGACACCAAAGGTGTTATGTGTGATTTCAGAAAATGCATTATTTACACATATACATACTATTATTATTATTATTATTATTATTAATGATCTTTTTATGTTTTTTATCATTTCTCTTTTCATTGACTTTCATAGGCCTATAAATAAGCACACGCTTACAATCTCCACTCTCCATTTTTCAAAATAGGTCACGATCCGACCCATGAATACGTAATGGTCAATAACACCAACCAAACAAACCTGATACCATGATTCGTTTTTCGGTCGAACATATTAATTATTCGGTATCTGACCAATCGTTTTCAAAGTTTATGTTTTAAGAATGAAATCGCCAAGTGGCTATATTTTGTACATTTTTTTCTCGATGATGTAGATCTTCATCGTAAAGATTAATCTTCTGCTAATAACCTATTTCCTCTGTTTTTTCTGGGCGTGGATCACTGTTTGCTAATCTTTCGTTCCGTGGAGGACGCTTGATTTCCAGTATTTCCACGTTCAAAATCGTATGAAATTAAGAAATGATGACTGTGGATAAAAACCGGCGGTTTCAAAGCGGCCAGACTGCTTCCATTATACGAAATATATATACTTTTCTCAATTTTGCTTTTACCTTTTAAACTATTTTTCATCATATTTATTCTCCAATGATAGTGTGTATATTGAGCATGTAACATTATCATTAATTTCGTCGATTAATAACAAATCTGAATTATCGAAATATATACAATCTTCTCATTTCCAATTCATTTCCTCATACGAAAGATTGAGATATTCAATTCGTTCATTTTAGTTATTCTTATGAAATATCCAGATGATATTTGGGTGATACCTCAAAAGCACAAAGTTCGATTAAATGCCCCAATACAGAAAGGGTATGACGAAAATTATATTGTGTAGGCCTAGTAGTAGTATGACATTACTCACGTAACTTTTAGAATAATTCCC